>NC_133324.1:828657747-828777747 GCF_042186555.1 Aquarana catesbeiana | reverse complement strand
CTGGGGGTCCTAGTAGATGATAGGCTCAGCAATGGCATGCAATGCCAAGCTGCTGCTAATAAAGCAAACAGAATATTGCATGCATTAAAAGGGGGATCAACTCCAGAGATAAAATGATAATTCTCCCACTCTACAAGACTCTGGTCCGGCCGCACCTGGAGTATGCTGTCCAGTTCTGGGCACCAGTCCTCAGGAGGGACGTACTGGAAATGGAGCGAGTACAAAGAAGGGCAACAAAGCTAATAAAGGGTCTGGAGGATCTTAGTTATGAGGAAAGGTTGCGAGCTCTGAACTTATTCTCTCTGGAGAAGAGACGCTTGAGAGGAGATATGATTTCAATTTACAAATACTGTACTGGTGACCCCACAATAGGGATAAAACTTTTTCGCAGAAGAGAGTTTAATAAGACTCGTGGCCATTCATTACAATTAGAAGAAAAGAGGTTTAACCTTAAACTACGTAGAGGGTTCTTTACTGTAAGAGTGGCAAGGATGTGGAATTCCCTTCCACAGGCGGTGGTCTTAGCGGGGAGCATTGATAGCTTCAAGAAACTATTAGATAATCACCTGAATGACTGCAACATACAGGGATATGTAATGAAATACTGACACATAATCACACACATAGGTTGGACTTGATGGACTTGTGTCTTTTTTCAACCTCACCTACTATGTAACTATGTAACTATATGGTACCCAGGTTGAGGAAGGGACTAACATGAGCGTAGAGAGAGGGGGTGCCCAAGAAGGACAAGAAACTGGCAGTTATGTTCCCCCAGCTGCAGCATACTGCCAGGTTTGCTCCAGTTGCGGGGAGGGAGGGGATGATGAGGTCACTGACTCTACTTGGGTGCCTGATAGAAGAGAGGAGGAGAAGGGGGAGGAGGCACATCTCCAATGAGGCAGGATGCCCTCCAGGGGGCAGCTTAAGGGCAGCCATCCTATTGCATCACACCGCAAAGCTAAGCAGGTGCAGAGCGCTGCTGACTCCTATATTTATATTATATTTTGAAAAGTTCTTTGGTGTGGACCTTCTTTGACACGTGTGCAGCAGATCGCACCATTGCTGTTTGCAACATATGTCTGAAGCGTATCAATCATGGCCAAAACAGCAGCCGCTTGGGCATCACATGCTTGGCCAGACATATGACGACCTCCCATGCAGTCCGTTGGCAGCAGCTCTTAAAAGACCCACATCAAAGAACAAGGCGGACCTCTCCTTGCTCCTCATCAGCTGGGAACTCCAACCCCACTATACCTTCAGTCCTCTCAGAAACCTGCACTTAGAGGAATGAAGGTATGCAAATAGGTGTCCCAAGTACTTGCAGCCAATCTGCTAGCGGTACACCAACATCCAATTTTAGCAGGCAAATTTCCCTACCCCAGTTGCTAAACTGTTGAAAGAAATTCGCTCCCAGCCATCCACATGCTCAGAGTCTGAATGCTAGCTTGGCCAAATTGCTAGCACTGCAACTGCTGTCTTTTCAGCTGGTAGACTCTGCCCCCTTTCTTGAATATGTGGAATGTACTGTACCTCAGTGGCAGGTTCCCAAACTCAGTACCTCAGTGGCAGGTTAGCCATTTCTTTTCACGGAAAGTCATTCCTGCTCTCTACCAGCATGTGGAAGGCAATGTCTTGGCCTCGTCGGACAAGGCGGTCAGCAGTAAGGTACATATTACCGCTGACTCATGGTCCAGCAGGCATAGACAGGGATGTTACCTTTCTTTCACGGCGCACTGGGTAACTCTGTTGGCAGCTGGGAAGGATGCGGGACAGGGTTCAGTATTGTTGGAGCTTGTTCCGCCACCACGCCTCCAAAATGCTAATGGTGATTCTGTCACAGCTCTCTCCTCCACCCCTCCTCTTCTTCTTCCTCTATGGCCTCTTCCTCTGCAGATTTGTCCTCTGAACCAGCGGTGCTCCGTAGGCATTCAAGGGGCTATGCAAGCACTCAGGCAAAAAGATGCCATGCGGTGCTTGAGTTGGTATGCTTAGGGTACAGGAGCCACACTGGGGCAAAGATTTTGTCAGCTCTGCAGGGGCAGGCTCAGAGGTGGTTGACACCATGCCAGCTTCAACCAGGAATGGTTGTATGCGATAATGGCACCAACCTCCTCTCTACCCCAGGGACACTTGACCTATGTTCCCTGTTTGGGTCATATCCTGAATTTGGTGGTGAAGCAGTTCTTGAGAAGGTACCCGGGCTTACAGGATCTCCTGAGGCAGGCCAGGAAAGTCTGTGGTCATTTCCGCCGGTGATATAATGCCAGTGCTCGGCTGGCTGACCTTCAAATGGAATGTAACCTGCCCAAGAACCGCCTCATTTGTGACATGCCCACCAGGTGAAACTCAACCTTGGCAATGCTGCAGTGGCTGGACACGCAGCAGATGGCCATCAATGAGTACCTGTGTGAGTATGGCACCACGACAGGGTCAGGGGAGCTTGGCTTTTTTTGCCACACCAGTGGCTACTGATCAAGGATGCATGCACTGTCCTGTCACCATTTGAGGAGGCCATGAGGATGGTGAGCAGTGACAGTGCATGCATCAGTGATACTGTCCCTCAAGTCTTCCTGTTGGAACACATGCTTTGTGGAATAATGGACGGGGCACTTAAGGCAGAACAGCGGGAGGAAGAGGAGGACCTCCTTACCTCTCAAGGCCCCCTTTATCCAGATAGTATTCCTGCGGGCCCGCCGATAACACAGGAGGAAGAAGAGGAGGAGAAGGAGGATTGTGTCAGCATGGAGATAGAGGATAACACTCAGCATCAGCAGCAGTCTTCAAGGGATCATTTTCAGTCTCCAGAAACCTATGGAGTTGTACATTGCTGGGACCCAGAGGACTCAGGATCGAATGCCTCTGCAAACTTACGGTGCATGGCCTCTCTGATCCCGCAAAGCCTGCGAAAGGACCCTAGGATTTGTGGTATCAAGGAGAGGGATCATTACTGGCTGGCAACCCTTCTTGATCCACGTTACAAGGGTAAGGTTGCAGAACTTATCCAGCCTTCGCAGAGGATGAAACATCTTTGGGAGGCCTTGCAGAAAGGTTTGTGCAATGCTTTGCAGAGCCTGGGAGGTTACAATTTCCTGGTGCTGGACATCGTGTTGCTGAGGCTTCGTTCAGTCACAGAAAGGGCGGTAGAGAAGGTGGCCGGCTGACTGATGCCTTCAGACAATTCTTCAGTCCTTAGCGCCAAGGTCTGATCGGTTCCAGCAACCATCGCCAGCGTCTGAATTACATGGTGCAGGAATATCTAGGGGCAAGATCAGACTTGGAGACCTTTCCAACAGAACATCCACTGGGTTACTGGGTCTTGGGGATGGACCACTGGCCAGAGCTTGCTCAATATGCATTTGAGCTACTGGCCTGTCCTGCATCCAGCGTTCTTTCTGAACGCATATTCACAGAATGCGCCTGTCCACAGACTCTGTTAATTGGCTCACATTCATAAAAACAAATCAGTCTTGGATCACCAGCTACTAAGCACCTTGAAGACTGCCTATGCTGAGTGACTATCCTATTATGCTGAGTAGGGATGAGCCGAACACCCCCGTTCGATTCGCATCCAGAACATGCAAACAGGCAAAATATTTGTTCAAACACATGAACACCGCAAGTCTATGGGACACGAACATGAATAGTCTGCATTATGACAGCAAAATGACATTTCTAAAGGAAAAAAGTAATGTAAAACTACTATCGCTAGCGCCGGCTATAATGAACTGTCGGTCCGGCGATACACAAAAAAGTTCATAGATAAAAACGGCATGGTATTTCCCCACAGGGGAACCCCAAACCAAGATTTTTTTAAAAATGCGTGGAAGTCCGCCTAAATTTCATACTAGGCCCTTCAGGTCTGGTATAGATATTAAGGGGAACCCTGCACCAAAATTTAAAAAAATGGCGTGGGCCCCCCCAAAAATCCATACCAGACCCTTATCCAAGCAAGGAAAAGAGGGGGCCGCAGGAAAAGAGGGGGGACGAGAGAGTGCCCCCCCTCCTGAACTGTACCAGGCCACATGCCCTCAACATTGGGAGGGTGCTTTGGGGTAGCATGGGGAGAAGGGCCTCATCCCCACAACCCTTGCCCGGTGGTTGTGGGGGTCTGCGGGTGGGGGCTTATCGGAAACTGGAAGCCCCCTTTAACAAGGGGCCCCCCAGATCCCGCCCCCCGTGTGAATTGGTAATGGGATACAAATGTACCCCTACCATTTCACAAAAAAGTGTCAAAAAGGTTAAAAAACACAAGAGACGTTTCTTTGACAAGTCCTTTATTAATTTCTTCTTCTTTTCGCTTCTTCTTCCATCTTCTTTCTTTTGGTCTTCCTTCGGTGTTCTTCTTCTTCCTCCATCTTCTTCTTCTCCATCTTCTTCTTCCTCCGCTCTTCTCGTCCCGCATCTTCCTCTGGCTTCTTCGTCCAAACGATCCGCCTCAGTGGGAGTCTTCCACCGTGTGACGCTTCGGTTCTTCTAACACTTCTTATATAACGGAGGGTGGGGATTCTTATATAACGGAGGGTGGGGACCCCGCCCTCCTCTGATGCACGGGGACTTCACAGGTACTTCCCCATGGCTTTCCCCGTGTTGTCAGAGGGGGGCGGGGTCACCTGGTTACGTAACCGGGTGACCCCGCCCCCTCTGACAACACGGGGAAAGCCATAGGGAAGTCCCCATGTATCACCGGGTGGCCCCGCCCTCCGTTATATAAGAAGTGTCAGAAGAACCGAAGTGTCACGCGGCGAAAGACTCCCACTGAGGCAGATCGTGCAGACGGAGCAGAGAAGAAGCCGGAGGAAGATGCGGGACGAGAAGAGCGGAGGAAGAAGGAGAAGAAGAAGATGGAGGAAGAAGAAGAACACTGAAGGAAGACCAGAAGAAAGAAGCTGGCAGAAGAAGCGGAAAGAAGAAGAAGTTAATAAAGGACTTGTCAAAAACCATTTCTTGTATTTTTAACCTTTTTGACACTTATATTTGTGAAATGGTAGGGGTACATTTGTACCCCATTACCAATTCACATGGGGGGCCAGGATCTGGGGGTCCCCTTGTTAAAGGGGGCTTCCAGATTCCGATAAGCCCCCCCGCCCGCAGAACCCCACAACCTCCGGGCAAGGGTTGTGGGGATGAGGCCCTTCTCCCCATGCTACCCCAAAGCACCCTCCCAATGTTGAGGGCATGCGGCCTGGTACAGTTCAGGAGGGGGGCGCTCTCTCGTCCCCTCCTCTTTTCCTGCGGACTGCCAGGTTGCGTGCTCGGATAAGGGTCTGGTATGGATTTTTGGGGGGACCCCACGCCATTGTTTTTTAAATTTTGGTGCAGGGTTCCCCTTAAAATCCATACCAGACCTGAAGGTTCTGGTATGGATTTTGAGGGGGACCCCCACACCATTTTTTTTTTTAAATTTTGGTTCGGGGTTCCCCTGTGGGGAAATTCCATGCCATTTTTATCAATGAACTTTTATGTGTATTGCCGGACCGACAATTCATTATAGCCGGCCCTAGCAATAGTAATTTTACATGACTTTTTTTCCTTTAGAAATGTCATTTTGCTGTCAGACTGTTCTAAACACGGGAAACATGTGCCCCTTTACAGTCAAACTATAGACACCCCCCAGGTATGAAATTTAAAGGAATATTACACTTTTATTGTTTCACTTTAAGCATTATTAAAATCACTGCTCCCGAAAAAACGGCCATTTTTAAAACTTTTTTTTGCATTGATACATGTCCCCTGGGGCAGGACCCAGGTCCTCAAACACTTTTTCTGACAATACCATGCATATAAGCCTTTAAAATTAGAACTTTTGATTTCTCCCATAGACTTTTAAAGGGTGTTCCGCGGCTTTCGAATTTGCCGCGAACACCTCAAATTGTTCGCTGTTCGGTGAACGGGCGAACAGCCAATGTTCGAGTCAAACTCATGTTCGACCCGAACATAAAGCCCATCCCTAATGCTGAGTGACTATCCTATTCCTCCTCAATCTTCATGATGATAGATTCTAAGAATATTTTTGGTTCAGGGCACCACCACCACTGCCTAAGGCCCAGTTTTTCTGCCCCTGTTTAACAGGGGCGTGTAATTACAATTTTTGTTCAAATATTTCACAGCAGGGCTCATTCCTGCGCTCAACAAGAGTATCTGTGAGGGGTTGCAGTGTTGTGGTACCACCACCACTGCCTAAGGCCCAATTTTTCTGCCCCTGTTTAACAGGGGCGTGTAATTACATTTTTTGAGCCAATATTTCACAGTAGGGCCCATTCCTGTGCTCAACAAGAGTATCTGTGAGGCTTTAAAGTGTTGTGCCACCACCACCACCACCTCCTAAGGCCCAATTTTTCTGCCCCTGTTTAACAGGGGAATGTAATTATAATTTTTGTTCTAATATTTCACAGCAGGGCTTGTTTCTGCGCTCAACAAGAGAATCTGTGGGGGGTTACAGTATTGTGGCACCACCACCACTGCCAAAGACCCAATTTTTCTGCCCCTGTTTAACAGGGGCATGTAATTACAATTTTTGATCTAATATTTCACAGCAGGGCCTGTTCTTGCGCCCACCGAGAGTAACTGTGAGGGCTTACAGTGTTGTGGCACCACCACCAAAGGCCCAATTTTTCTGCCCCTGTTTAACAGTGGCATGTAATTACAATTCTTGATATAATATTTCACAGCAGGGCCTGTTCCTGCGCCCACAAAGAGTAACTGTGAGGGCTTATAGTGTTGTGGCACCATCACCACCACCAAAGGCCCAATTTTTCTGCCCCGTTCAACAGTGGCATGTAATTACAATTCTTGATATAACATTTCACAGCAGGACCTGTTCCTGCGCCCACCAAGAGTAACTGTGAGGGCTTACAGTGTTGCGGCACCACCACCAAAGGCCCAATTTTTCTGCCCCTGTTTGACAGTGGCATGTAATTACAATTCTTGATATAATATTTCACAGCAGGGCCCGTCCTGTGCCCACCAAGAGTAAGTGTGGGGGCTTACAGTGTTGTGGCACCACCACCAAAGGCCCAATTTTTCTGACCGTTTGACAGTGGCATGTAATTACAATTCTTGATATAATATTTTACAGCAGGGCCCGTTCCTGTACCCACCAAGAGTAACTGTGAGGGTTCACAGTGTTGTGGCACCACCACCAAAGGCCCAATTTTTCTGCCCCTGTTTAACAGTGGCATGTAATTACAATTCTTGATATAATATTTCACAGCAGGGCCTGTTCCTGCGCCCACCAAGAGTAACTATGAGGGTTTACAGTGTTGTGGCACCACCACCACCACCAAAGACCCAATTTTTCTGACCCTGTTTGACAGTGTCATGTAATTACAATTCTTGATATAATATTTTATAGCAGGGCCCGTTCCTGTACCCACCAAGAGTAACTGTGAGGGCTCACAGTGTTGTGGCACCACCACCAAAGGCCCAATTTTTCTGCCCCTGTTTAACAGTGGCATGTAATTACAATTCTTGATATAATATTTCATAGCAGGGCCTGTTCCTGCGCCCACCAAGAGTAACTGTGAGGGTTTAGAGTGTTGTGGCACCACCACCACCACCAAAGACCCAATTTTTCTGACCCTGTTTAACAGGGGCATGTAATTACAATGTTTGATCTAATATTTTACAGCAGGGCCCGTTCCTGCGCCCACCAAGAGTAACTGTGAGGGCTTACAGTGTTGTGGCACCACCACCAAAGGCCCAATTTTTCTGCCCCTTTTTAACAGTGGCATGTAATTACAATTCTTGATATAATATTTCACAGCAGGGCCTGTTCCTGCGCCCACAAAGAGTAACTGTGAGGGCTTATAGTGTTGTGGCACCATCACCACCACCAAAGGCCCAATTTTTCTGCCCCTTTCAACAGTGGCATGTAATTACAATTCTTGATATAACATTTCACAGCAGGACCTGTTCCTGCGCCCACAAAGAGTAACTGTGAGGGCTTATAGTGTTGTGGCACCATCACCACCACCAAAGGCCCAATTTTTCTGCCCCGTTCAACAGTGGCATGTAATTACAATTCTTGATATAACATTTCACAGCAGGACTTGTTCCTGTGCCCACCAAGAGTAACTGTGAGGGCTTACAGTGTTGCGGCACCACCACCACCAAAGACCCAATTTTTCTGCCCCTGTTTGACAGTGGCATGTAATTACAATTCTTGATATAACATTTCACAGCAGGACCTGTTCCTGCGCCCACCAAGAGTAACTGTGAGGGCTTATAGTATTGTGGCACCACCACCACCACCAAAGGCCCAATTTTTCTGCCCCGTTCAACAGTGGCATGTAATTACAATTCTTGATATAACATTTCACAGCAGGACCTGTTCCTGCGCCCACCAAGAGTAACTGTGAGGGCTTACAGTGTTGTGGCACCACCACCACCACCAAAGGCCCAATTTTTCTGCCCCTGTTTGAGAGTGGCATGTAATTACAATTCTTGATATAATATTTCACAGCAGGGCCCGTTCCTGCGCCCACCAAGAGTAACTGTGAGGGCTTACAGTGTTGTGGCACCACCACCACCACCAAAGACCCAATTTTTCTGACCCTGTTTGACAGTGGCATGTAATTACAATACTTGATATAATATTTTACAGCAGGGCCCGTTCCTGTACCCACCAAGAGTAACTGTGAGGGCTTATAGTATTGTGGCACCACCACCACCACCAAAGGCCCAATTTTTCTGCCCCGTTCAACAGTGGCATGTAATTACAATTCTTGATATAACATTTCACAGCAGGACCTGTTCCTGCACCCACCAAGAGTAACTGTGAGGGCTTACAGTGTTGTGGCACCACCACCAAAGGCCCAATTTTTCTGCCCCTGTTTGAGAGTGGCATGTAATTACAATTCTTGATATAATATTTCACAGCAGGGCCCATTCCTGCACCCACCAAGAGTAACTGTGAGGGCTTACAGTGTTGTGGCACCACCACCACCACCAAAGACCCAATCTTTCTGACCCTGTTTGACAGTGGCATGTAATTACAATACTTGATATAATATTTTACAGCAGGGCCCATTCCTGTACCCACCAAGAGTAACTGTGAGGGCTCACAGTGTTGTGGCACCACCACCAAAGGCCCAATTTTTCTGCTCCTGTTTAACAGCGGCATGTTATTTACAATTCTTGATATAATATTTCATAGCAGGGCTTGTTCCTGCGCCCACCAAGAGTAACTGTGAGGGTTTAGAGTGTTGTGGCACCACCACCACCAAAGACTCAATTTTTCTGACCCTGTTTAACAGGGGCATGTAATTACAATGTTTGATCTAATATTTCACAGCAGGGCCCATTCCTGCGCCCACCAAGAGTAACTGTGAGGGCTTACAGTGTTGTGGCACCACCACCAAAGGCCCAATTTTTCTGCCCCTTTTTAACAGTGGCATGTAATTACAATTCTTGATATAATATTTCACAGCAGGGCCTGTTCCTGTGCCCACAAAGAGTAACTGTGAGGGCTTATAGTGTTGTGGCACCATCACCACCACCAAAGGCCCAATTTTTCTGCCCCGTTCAACAGTGGCATGTAATTACAATTCTTGATATAACATTTCACAGCAGGACTTGTTCCTGTGCCCACCAAGAGTAACTGTGAGGGCTTACAGTGTTGCGGCACCACCACCACCAAAGACCCAATTTTTCTGCCCCTGTTTGACAGTGGCATGTAATTACAATTCTTGATATAACATTTCACAGCAGGACCTGTTCCTGCGCCCACCAAGAGTAACTGTGAGGGCTTATAGTATTGTGGCACAACCACCACCACCAAAGGCCCAATTTTTCTGCCCCGTTCAACAGTGGCATGTAATTACAATTCTTGATATAACATTTCACAGCAGGACCTGTTCCTGCGCCCACCAAGAGTAACTGTGAGGTCTTACAGTGTTGTGGCACCACCACCACCACCACCACCAAAGGCCCAATTTTTCTGCCCCTGTTTGAGAGTGGCATGTAATTACAATTCTTGATATAATATTTCACAGCAGGGCCCGTTCCTGCGCCCACCAAGAGTAACTGTGAGGGCTTACAGTGTTGTGGCACCACCACCACCACCAAAGACCTAATTTTTCTGACCCTGTTTGACAGTGGCATGTAATTACAATACTTGATATATTATTTTACAGCAGGGCCCGTTCCTGTACCCACCAAGAGTAACTGTGAGGGCTTATAGTATTGTGGCACCACCACCACCACCAAAGGCCCAATTTTTCTGCCCCGTTCAACAGTGGCATGTAATTACAATTCTTGATATAACATTTCACAGCAGGACCTGTTCCTGCGCCCACCAAGAGTAACTGTGAGGGCTTACAGTGTTGTGGCACCACCACCAAAGGCCCAATTTTTCTGCCCCTGTTTGAGAGTGGCATGTAATTACAATTCTTGATATAATATTTCACAGCAGGGCCCATTCCTGCACCCACCAAGAGTAACTGTGAGGGCTTACAGTGTTGTGGCACCACCACCACCACCAAAGACCCAATTTTTCTGACCCTGTTTGACAGTGGCATGTAATTACAATACTTGATATAATATTTTACAGCAGGGCCCATTCCTGTACCCACCAAGAGTAACTGTGAGGGCTCACAGTGTTGTGGCACCACCACCAAAGGCCCAATTTTTCTGCTCCTGTTTAACAGTGGCATGTTATTTACAATTCTTGATATAATATTTCATAGCAGGGCTTGTTCCTGCGCCCACCAAGAGTAACTGTGAGGGTTTAGAGTATTGTGGCACCACCACCACCAAAGACCCAATTTTTCTGACCCTGTTTAACAGGGGCATGTAATTACAATGTTTGATCTAATATTTCACAGCAGGGCCCATTCCTGCGCCCACCAAGAGTAACGGTGAGGGCTTATAGTGTTGTGGCACCATCACCACCACCAAAGGCCCAATTTTTCTGCCCCTTTTTAACAGTGGCATGTAATTACAATTCTTGATATAATATTTCACAGCAGGACCTGCTCCTGCGCCCACAAAGAGTAACTGTGAGGGCTTATAGTGTTGTGGCACCATCACCACCACCAAAGGCCCAATTTTTCTGCCCCGTTCAACAGTGGCATGTAATTACAATTCTTGATATAACATTTCACAGCAGGATCTGTTCCTGCGCCCACCAAGAGTAACTGTGAGGGCTTACAGTGTTGCGGCACCACCACTAAAGGCCCAATTTTTCTGCCCCTGTTTGAAAGTGGCATGTAATTACAATTCTTGATATAACATTTCACAGCAGGACCTGTTCCTGCGCCCACCAAGAGTAACTGTGAGGGCTTATAGTATTGTGGCACCACCACCACCACCAAAGGCCCAATTTTTCTGCCCCGTTCAACAGTGGCATGTAATTACAATTCTTGATATAATATTTTACAGCAGGGCCCCTTCCTGTACCCACCAAGAGTAACTGTGAGGGCTCACAGTGTTGGGGCACCACCACCAAAGGCCCAATTTTTCTGCCCCTGTTTAACAGTGGCATGTTATTTACAATTCTTGATATAACATTTCACAGCATGACCTGTTCCTGCGCCCACCAAGAGTAACTGTGAGGGCTTATAGTATTGTGGCACCACCACCACCACCAAAGGCCCAATTTTTCTGCCCCGTTCAACAGTGGCATGTAATTACAATTCTTGATATAATATTTTACAGCAGGGCCCCTTCCTGTACCCACCAAGAGTAACTGTGAGGGCTCACAGTGTTGGGGCACCACCACCAAAGGCCCAATTTTTCTGCCCCGTTCAACAGTGGCATGTAATTACAATTCTTGATATAACATTTCACAGCAGGATCTGTTCCTGCGCCCACCAAGAGTAACTGTGAGGGCTTACAGTGTTGCGGCACCACCACCACCACTAAAGGCCCAATTTTTCTGCCCCTGTTTGACAGTGGCATGTAATTACAATTCTTGATATAACATTTCACAGCAGGACCTGTTCCTGCGCCCACCAAGAGTAACTGTGAGGGCTTACAGTATTGTGGCACCACCACCACCACCAAAGGCCCAATTTTTCTGCCCCGTTCAACAGTGGCATGTAATTACAATTCTTGATATAATATTTTACAGCAGGGCCCCTTCCTGTACCCACCAAGAGTAACTGTGAGGGCTCACAGTGTTGGGGCACCACCACCAAAGGCCCAATTTTTCTGCCCCTGTTTAACAGTGGCATGTTATTTACAATTCTTGATATAAAATTTCATAGCAGGGCCTGTTCCTGCGCCCACCAAGAGTAACTGTGAGGGTTTAGAATGTTGTGGCACCACCACCACCACCAAAGACCCAATTTTTCTGACCCTGTTTAACAGGGGCATTTAATTACAATGTTTGATCCAATATTTCACAGCAGGGCCCGTTCCTGCGCCCACCAAGAGTAACTGTGAGGGCTTACAGTATTGTGGCACCACCACCAAAGGCCCAATTTTTCTGCCCCTTTTTAACAGTGGCATGTAATTACAATTCTTGATATAATATTTCACAGCAGGGCCTGTTCCTGCGCCCACAAAGAGTAACTGTAAGGGCTTATAGTGTTGTGGCACCATCACCACCACCAAAGGCCCAATTTTTCTGCCCCATTCAACAGTGGCATGTAATTACAATTCTTGATATAACATTTCACAGCAGGACCTGTTCCTGCGCCCACAAAGAGTAACTGTGAGGGCTTATAGTGTTGTGGCACCATCACCACCACCAAAGGCCCAATTTTTCTGCCCCGTTCAACAGTGGCATGTAATTACAATACTTGATATAATATTTTACAGCAGGGCCCGTTCCTGTACCCACCAAGAGTAACTGGGAGGGCTCACAGTGTTGTGGCACCACCACCAAAGGCCCAATTTTTCTGCCCCTGTTTAACAGTGGCATGTTATTTACAATTCTTGATATAATATTTCACAGCAGGGCCTGTTCCTGCGCCCACAAAGAGTAACTGTGAGGGCTCACAGTGTTGTGGCACCACCACCAAAGGCCCAATTTTTCTGACCCTGTTTGACAGTGGCATGTAATTACAATTCTTGATATAATATTCTACAGCAGGGCCCGTTCCTGTACCCACCAAGAGTAACTGTGAGGGCTCACAGTGTTGTGGCACCACCACCAAAGGCCCAATTTTTCTGCCCCTGTTTAACAGTGGCATGTAATTACAATTCTTAATTTAATATTTCACAGCAGGGCCTGTTCCTGCGCCCACCAAGAGTAACTGTGAGGGTTTACAGTGTTGTGGCACCACCACCACCAAAGACCCAATTTTTCTGCCTTTGTTTAACAGGGGCATGTAATTACAATTCTTGATATAATATTTCACAGCAGGGCCCGTTCCAGCACCCACCAAGAGTAACTGTGAGGACTTACAGTGTTCTGGTACCACAAACACCTAAGGCCCAATTTTCCGCAGAGTATATATGGCAGGCCGTATAGTATATACAGGCTGTCTCCTATTTTCAAACATCCGACTTAGAAATGACTCCTACTTACAAACGGAGGGAGACAGCAGGAAGTGAGAGGAAATCTACCCCTAGGAAGGGAAATTCTCTCCTGTAAGAGTTAATATGGGAAAAGGGTGTCTCCACTGATGCTTTATCACCAATCCTTGTCTCCCTAATAACCCAAAATTTTCAAAATCCAATTGTCATTGGGACAGAAAGTGAGGTGAAATCTTCTGAACAGGGGCACAGACAGCAAAACAAATGTTACAGAGGTGATAACCCTTCCCTATGTTATCCAAAAAGCTTAAAAATAGATTTTTTGGCTGGAGCTACACTTAAAAAATGTACCTGTTCCAAATTACAAACAGATTCAACTTAAGAACAAACCTACAGTCCCTATCTTGTTTGTAACCCAGGGACCGCCTGTATACTGCTGTTCAGTATATAGGGCCTGGGGGCCCCACGCCTTTTTTTTATTTGGGTGCGGGGTTACCCTTAATATCCATACCAGACCCAAAGGGCCTGGTAATAGGCTGGGGGGGATCCGACAATACATTACAGCCGCAAGCAGTTTTAAATGACTTTTATTCCTTTAGAAATGTCATTTTGCTGCAGGGACTGTTCTAAACATGGGGAAAATGTGCCACTTTACAGGCATACTATAGTCACCCCCCAGGCACAATATTTAAAGGAATATTTCACTTTTATTGTTTCACTTTAAGCATTATTAAAAATCACTGCTCCTGAAAAAACAGCCGTTTTTAAAACTTTTTTTTGCTTTGATACATGTCCCCTGGGGCAGGACCCGGGTCCACAAACACTTTTTATGACAATAACTTGCATATTAGCCTTTAAAATTAGCACTTTTGATTTTTCACGTTAGACCCATAGACTTTACCAGTGTTCGCGTTTTCGCATGAACTTTTTGTCAGTTCGCATGTTCTGCCGCGAACCGAAGCGGGGGGGTGTTCAGCTCATCCCTAGCCTCAAATCACACACAGAGTGGTACAGGTTTTGCTCAAGAATATCCCTGTATTTAGCACCATCCATCTTTCCCTCAACTCTGACCAGTTTCCCAGTCCCGACTGTTTAAAAACATCCCCACAGCATGATGCTGCCACCACCATGTTTCACTGTGGGGATGGTGCTCTTTGGATGATGGGATGTGTTGGGTTTGCGCCAGACATAGCGTTTTCTTTGATGGCCAAAAGTTCAATTTTAGTCTCATCAGACAAGAGCACCTTCCTCCATACATTTTGGGAGTCTCCCACATGCCTTTTAGCTCAAAAGGTGCTATTTTGTTTTTTGCTGAAAGTAATGTCTTTCTTCTGGCTACTCTGCCATAAAGTCCAACTCTGTGGAGCGTATGGCTTATTGTCATCCTATTTACAGATACTCCAGTCTCTGCTGTGGAACTCTGCAGCTCCTCCAGGGTTACCTTAGGTCTCTCTGTGCTGCCTCTCTGATTAATAAACACAAAACAAGTTGGGGTGATTGGCGCTACCTCCCTTGCTGTCACGTGGGGGTAAATAAACCAAGTGTATATAAATGAATATAACTGCCTATAAGTCAAGAAAAAAAGGAAGTTATCCCCATAAGTGCAAACAGCATACAATCATGTCAATATAAGTGACATGAAAGCAAACAATGGTATGAAAACCTAGTGGACCTCTATGTGTGCAAAATGCGGTATAGGTGAGTTAGTGAAATATAGTCAAGGTGATGTTTTTCACAATGTTAAAGCCTGAAGTTATCAAGAGCTTTCATAAAAAGATTTTTAAAAATTGTATATAGTACACACAAAAAATCCCAAATGTAGCAAAGTCCCAATTTAATATGGAAAACCATAAAATACCGTGGTAAAAAATTAATACAATAGTGCAAAAAAAAATGTGTGAAGCTCCAGAATGGCCAAATGTCCAAAAGCATTCAGGTGACTTTTGTGCTCAGCAGAAAAAGGGTGACTCATGTGCTCCCCCGATGGGTCCCAGCTCCCTATACCTCTACAGGGGTAATAGGCATGCAGGATAGCTTTGGATGGTGTCCCTTGGTGGCTCCACTTGTGGTCCGTCTCCAGGTGAACTAAGGGGTCTCTGCAGTTCTGTCCACCCCGTCAGGGCATCCAGAGGGGTTTCACCAGTCACTTGTTCCAAACAGCTTATTTCAGGGATAGGTCCTCATAGAGAAAGATAGTCTACCATAGTGTAGTATAAGGTACTTTTTATTTAAAATAAAGTTTAAAAGCAAAAGTAAAAACTTTCCATCAGCAAGGATATATTGATAAGTGGTGTGTAGGGCTCACCGGTTCACAGCGTGCATGTCAGCTGCGTTCCAGTCCCCTACTTCCGTGACAGAGATGACGTAAGAGCGTAGCCCCGCCTCACGCGTTTCGTCATTTGATGTTATCAAAGGCCTTTTCGCAAACTCAAAAGGTGATTTTTTGTTTTTTGCTGAAAGTAATGGCTTTCTTCTGGCTACTCTGCCATAAAGCCCAACTCTATGGAGCGTATGGCTTATTGTCATCCTATTTACAGATACTCCAGTCTCTGCTGTGGAACTCTTCAGCTCCTCCTGGGTTACCTTAGGTCTCTGTGCTGCCTCTCTGGTTAATACCATCCTTGCCCAGTCCGTGAGTTTTGGTGTGCAGCCGTCTCTTGGCAGGTTTGCTGTTGTGCCATATTCTTTCCATTTGGCTATGATAGATTTGATGGTGCTCCTAGAGATCATCAAAGATTTGGATATTTTTTTATAACCTAACCCTGACTTGTACTTCTCAACAACATTGTCCCTCACTTGTTTGGAGAGTTCCTTGGTCTTCATGGCAGTGTTTGGTTAGTGGTGCCTCTTGCTTAGGTGTTGCAGCCTCTGGGGCCTTTCAAAAAGGCGTGTACATGTAATGACAGTTCATGTGACACTTAGATTGTACACAGGTGGACATCATTTCACTAATTATGTGACTTCTGAAGGTAATTGGTGGCACCAGAGCTTTTTTATGGGCTTCATAACAAAGGGGGTGAATACATACGCACATGTCAATTATCAGTTTTTTATTTCTGAAAAATAGTTTTATGTATACGTTTTTCTAATTTTACTTCACCAACTTAGACTATTGTGTTCTGATCCATCACATATAATTCAGATTAAAAAAAATTGAACTAAAGGCTGTAATGTAACAAAATAGGTGAAAAGCCGGGGGGGGGGGGGGGGGCGAATACTTTTGCAAGGCACTGTAAATGTATTTTTTGGGATTTTATGTGATAGACCAACACAAAGTGGCACATAATTGTGAAGTGGAAGGGAAATAATAAATGGTTTTCAACATTTTTTACAACTAAATATGTGAAAAGTATTGCATGCATTTATATTCAGCCCCCCTGAGTCAATACTTTGTAGAACCACCCTTTGCTGCAATTACATTATTATTATAAATGCAAGAGATAAAACGATAATTCTCCCACTCTACAAGACTCTGGTCCGGCCGCACCTGGAGTATGCTGTCCAGTTCTGGGCACCAGTCCTCAGGAAGGATGTACTGGAAATGGAGCGAGTGCAAAGAAGGGCAACAAAGCTAATAAAGGGTCTGGAGGATCTTAGTTATGAGGAAAGGTTGCAAGCACTGAACTTATTCTCTCTGGAGAAGAGACGCTTGAGAGTGGATATGATTTCAATTTACAAATACTGTACTGGTGACCCCACAATAGGGATAAAACTTTTTCGCAGAAGAGAGTTTAATAAGACTCGTGGCCACTCATTACAATTAGAAGAAAAGAGGTTTAACCTTAAACTACGTAGAGGGTTCTTTACTGTAAGAGCGGCAAGGATGTGGAATTCCCTTCCACAGGCGGTGGTCTCAGCGGGGAGCATTGATAGCTTCAAGAAACTATTAGATAATCACCTGAATGACCGCAACATACAGGGATATATAATGTAATACTGACACATAATCACACACATAGGCTGGACTTGATGGACTTGTGTCTTTTTTCAACCTCACCTACTATGTAACTATGTAACTAATTATTATGTCTCTACCAGCTTTGCACATTTAGAGAGTGATATTTTTGCCTATTCTTCTTTGGAAAATAATTCAAGCTCTGTCAGATTGGATGGAGAGCGTCTGTGAACAGCAATCTTCAAGTCTTGCCACAGATTCTCAATTGGGTTTAGGTCTGGACTTTCACTGGGCCATTCTAACACATGAATATGCTTTGATCTAAACCATTCCATTGTAACTCTGGCTATATGTTTAGGGTTGTTGTCCTGCTGGAAGATGAACCTCCACCCCAGCCTCAAGTCTTTTGCAGACTAATAGGCTTTCTGCTAATGCTATGTACACACGATAGAATTTTCCGACAACAAATGTTTGATGTGAAATTGTTGTCGGGAATTCCGACCATGTGTAGGCTCCACCGGACATTTGTTGTCGGAATTTCCGACAACAAAAATTTGAGAGCTTCTCAAATTTTCCGATAACAAAATCCGCTGTTGGAAATTCCGATCGTGTGTACTACACAATTCCGACGCACAAAATTCCACACATGCTCGGAATCAAGCAGAAGGGCCGCACTGGCTATTGAACTTCATTTTTCTCGGCTCATCGTACACATTGTACGTCACTGCATTCTTGACGTTCGGAATTTCCAACAACATTTGTCCAACCATGTGTACACAAGACAAGTTTCAGCCAACATCCGTCGGAAATAAATCCAAGGTTTTGTTGTCGGAAAATCCTATTGTGTGTACATAGCATAAGACTGCCCTGTATTTGGCTCCATCCATCTTCCCATCAACTCTGACCAGCTTCCCTGTCTCTGCTAATGAAAAGAATCCCCACAACATGATGCTGCCACCACCATGTTTCACAGTGGGGATGGTGTGTTTAGTGTGATGTGCAGTGTTAGTTTTTCTGTGTCCCCCACATGGCTTCTCTCAAACTGCAAATTGGACTTCTTATGGCTTTCTTTCAACAATGGCTTTCTTCTTGCCACTATTCAGTAAAGGCCAGATTTGTGGAGTGTACGACTAATAGTTGTCCTGTGGACAGATTCTCCCACCTGAGCTGTGGATCTCTGCAGCTCCTCCAGAGTTACCATGGGCCTCTTGGCTGCTTCTCTGATTAATGCTCTCCTTGCCCGGCCTGTCAGTTTAGGTGAACGGCCATGTCTTGGTAGGTTTGCAGTTGTGCCATACTCTTTTCATTATCGGATGATGGATTGAACATTGCTCTGTGAGATGTTCAAAGCTTGAGATTTTTTTCTATAACCTGTTCCTTGGCTTTCATGATGCTGTTTGTTCCCTAAGGTTCTTTAACAAACCTCTGAAGGCTTCACAGAACAGCTATATTTATACTGAGATTAAATTACACACAGGTGGACTCTATTTACTAATTAGGTGACTTCTGAAGGCAATTGGTTGCACTAGATTTATAGTTGGGGGTATCAGAGTAAAGGGGGCTGAATACAAATGCACGCCACACTTTTCACATATTTATTTGTAAAAAATTTTGAAAAACATTTATTATTTTCCTTCCACTTAACAATTATGTGCCACTTTGTGTTGGTCTTTCACATAAAATCATAATAAATACAATTACGTTTTTGGTTGTACTTTTTCAAGGCACTGTACACCTACAGTGGATGTTTTGTTAATTTCACATTCACTTCTTTTTAAATATACCCGATGGTGTCATTTGGAAAACGAATGGCTCCCAATTAGCCTTGCTTCCAAACATGTCTTGTTACCCCTACCTCCACCCCCAAACACCACCCCCAGCACTGGCCAAAAATTGTGATGTTTGAAAGGGGCAATAAAATTATTATGATAATTAACAAATAAACATTAACCGCTTCAGCCCCGGAAGATTTTACCCCCTTCCTGACCAGAGCACTTTTTGCGATTCGGCACTGCGTTGCTTTAACTGACAATTGTGCGGTCATGCGACGTTGCACCCAAACAAAATTGACGTCCTTTTTTTCCCACAAATAGAGCTTTCTTTTGGTGGTATTTGATGACCTCTGCGGTTTTTATTTTTTTGCGCTATAAACAAAAAAGAGCGACAATTTTGAAAAAAATGCATTATTTTTTACTTTTTGCTGTAATAAATATCCCTCAGTTTAGGCCAATATGTATTCTTCTATTCTACATATTTTTGGTAAAAAAATCGCAATAAGCGTATATTGATTAGTTTGTACAAAAGTTATAGCGTCTACAAAATAGGGGATATTTTTATGGCGTTTTTAATTTTTTTTATTAGTAATGGGGGTGATCTATAATTTTTATCGGGACTGTGACATTATGGAGGAGACACATTGGACCCTTTTGACAATATTTTGGGACCATTGTCATTTATACAGCGATCAGTGCTATAACAATGCACTGATTACTGTGTAAATGACACTGGCAGTGAAGAGGGTTGACCACTAGGGGGGGATGAAGGGGTTAAGTGTGTTCTAGGGAGTGATTCTGACTGTGGGGGGGATGGGCTTGAAGTCATATGACAGCGATCACTGCTCCCGATTACAGGGAGCAGTGATCTCTGTCATGACACAAGCCAGAATGGGTAAATGCCTTGTTTACATAGGCACTTCCCCGCTCTGAGACTCCGTGACATGATTGCCGGGAGACGGGCGGACATCGAGTCCACCGGACCCGCGGATACCGTCACGGTGGCGCACGCCTGCTATCCCCGCCTCTTAAAGGGCACGTACAGGTACGCCCATTTGCCTACCTCTGAACTGTTGCCCAGCGATCTCCTTTTCTGGGCCCCAGGATAGTCGCCTCAGGGGTCCGGGGCTTAGAAATCCCTTCAGCATTCATGTGTCTTCTTACCCGATGACAGGACAGGCTACTCGGGTTCTGATTGGTCGGCGCCAACCATGTGACAGCGCTGATCAATTAGAATGCTCTGAAATGTCCCTCCTGATGGGGTACATTTTGGAGATTCAGCTGTGGGGATTTCTAAGCCCCGGACCCCTGAGGCAGCTTTTCCTGGGGCTCAGAATGGGAGATCACCGTGCAACAGGCCAGCAGAAGGGGGGGGGATTAGGAGGGGGTCCTGTGTAAGTTCACCTTACAGATTTTTCTGTAATGCCCCGTACACACGGTCGGATTTTCCGATGGAAAATGTCCGATCGGAGCGTGTTGTCGGAAATTCCGACCGCGTGTGGGCTCCATCAGACATTTTCCATCGGATTTTCCGACACACAAAGTTTGAGAGCAGGAGATAAAATTTTCCGACAACAAAATCCGTTGTCGGAAATTCCGATCGTGTGTACACAAATCCGACGGACAAAGTGCCACGCATGCTCAGAATAAATAAAGAGATGAAAGTTATTGGCCACTGCCCCGTTTATAGTCCCGACGTACGTGTTTTACGTCACCGCGTTCAGAACGATCGGATTTTCCGACAACTTTGTGTGATCGTGTGTATGCAAGACAAGTTTGAGCCAACATCCGTCGGAAAAAACCCTAGAATTTTGTTGTCGGAATGTCCGAACAAAGTCCGCCCTATAAAAGTGAACTTACCCTTTAGCTCCTGCATCTTGTTTAACCATATAGAAATGCATCTTAAATTGTAAAACCTAAACTTTTATATTTCGTTTTGGATTGAGTTGAAATCTCAAAAAAATGTGGGGAATTCCCTTCTCAGACAGTTGTTACTGGAAAAGGTGTCCCTTTTGGAAGATTTCACTCATCTTTTGTTCTGGTGACAATTTTTAATTTCCTAAGTTCCTGTCTCAGTGACCATAATCACAAGGACAGATGGAGAGGAAGAATCCACCTAGCAGGTAAACACTAAATTAAATACTAAAACTTGACAGGGTTGTAATGCCCCGTACACACGGTCGGACTTTGTTTGGACATTCCGACAACAAAATCCTAGGATTTTTTCCAACGGATGTTGGCTCAAACTTGTCTTGCATACACACGGTCACACAAAGTTGTCGGAAAATCCGATCGTTCTGAACGCGGTGACGTAAAACACGTATGTCGGGACTATAAACGGGGCAGTGGCCAATAGCTTTCATCTCTTTATTTATTCTGAGCATGCGTGGCACTTTGTCCGTCGGATTTGTGTACACATGATCGGAATTTCCGACAACGGATTTTGTTGTCGGAAAATTTTATAGCCTGCTCTCAAACTTTGTGTGTCGGAAATTCCGATGGAAAATGTATGATGGAGCCCACACACAGTCGGAATTTCCAACAACAAGGTCCTATAACACATTTTCCTTCGGAAAATCCGACCGTGTGTACGGGGCATAATACTTTCCTACTCTACCCAAAAAGAAAAAGAGTTTTGCTTATACATACACCTTATGGAACATTTGTTTACCTTAATGCAGAGAATGCATTAACCACTTCAATCTCTGGCACTTTACCCCCTTTCTTCCCAGGCCAATTTTCAACTTTCAGCGCTGTCACGCTTTTGACTGACAATTGTGCAGTCATGCAACATTGTACCCATAAGAATTTTTTATCTTTTTTTCACACAGCTAGAGCTTTCTTTTGGTGGTATTTAATCATTAAATAAGCAAAAGACTGGAAATTATGAAAAAAACTAATTTTTCTTAGTTTCTGTAACACAATTTTGCAAATAAATAACCTATCTTCATAAATTCAGATCAAAATGTATTCTTCTACATTTCTTTGGTGAAAATAACCCAATCAGTGTATATTATTTAGTCTGTAGGAAAGTTATAGAGTCCACAAACTATGGTATATATATCTGAAAATCGATCAATCCTGATGTACTGACGGCCTATCTCAGATCTTGAGGCCTGAAAACACCAGGACAGTACAAATATCACCCAGATGACCCCTTTTTTTGGAAAGTAGAAAGTCCAAAGCATTTATTAAGAGGCATTGTGAGTTTTTAAAAAAAGAGAGAGAAAAGGGTAGGGGTAAGTGGCGCTACCTGTGCCGGGGTACCTATTGAAAGTAATAAACCGTGCCTATATACTCAGAGTGATAAGGACCACTCGTAAATAATACCATAAAAATAAGTGTAAGAGAAATCCCCCACCCATTGCGTGGGGAGGGATCTTACCATTAGAATCCCCCCTAGCAAGTGGTATAGGGAATTATAATATAGTATACACCCTACAAACGACCAATAAATGAAAATACTATACAGTGTCCAACAAGTGAACCAAATATATATCAGATAGATCTAAAGTCCATAATAAACCACAGTCCCATCAGATATGCATAGTGAAAAATGAAGATATAAAATCTTGATGGATATATAGAAAAACAAATTAAACATGTGGTGAAAAAATAATAATAATAAAGTGTAAATATGAAGCTCCAGCAAAGACAAATTTCTTGTAAGTGGTGACTCTCGTGAAGAAAATTGCTGATATCCAGTGACTTATTGGTGCTCCCCCTCAAGGATCCCCACTCACCAGCTCCTTAAACCCCTGCAGGGGTAATAGGCATGCAGTAACAGACGATGGAATGGCGTCCTAAGGTCCAGTGCAACCGTCCCCAGGTGTCTCAGCTCCAGATATCAGATGTTCCGTCAGTATCTTATTGCCATCCTCATAGGAAAAAACAGGGCTCCCATAGTGTGATAAATTTTAAAACAAGTGTTTATTTAAAAAACAGCCGGTAAACAGCCAATAAAAACAGTCTGGCCTCCCTATACAAGAGGGGCCAGAAACTCACACTCGATACAAGAGAAACTACACAGAGGGAGCTGTGGATAGGAACCATCAGCCGAGCGGCGTGTGCCTCAGCTGCGTTCCAGGCTCGCTCTGAGTTCCGGGTATGACTTAAGTGCGTAGCTCCAACTTACGCGTTTCGTCATCGACGTTGTTTTTTGAAGTTGTAATTTTTTGTCCAAATTTTTGGGAAAATGAAGAAATGAAAAAAAATCCTTTTTTTTTTCTTTTTTACATACTGTCACCAGTGCAGTACAGCGTTATCATATAACTGGTGTGGTGGTGACTGTAAAGACACCCCGAGTATGAAAGGGTTTAAAGTCGTTTAGGACATTTCATACCCAAACACAAAGGCAGCTACCGAACACTCCAATCAGCTGAACAGGGAACCCATACAAATAATCCATCCCAAAAATGAGACATGGCTCTGTCTTCAGGTTTCAAGCAGGAATCAACTCATTTATTATAACACATGGACACAACACATAAAATAACTCAGAGACTCTTTCCCCCCACCCTTGGAAAAGAGGACGGTTTAAACTGTCCAATGACAATGGACACACAGGTCAGGTGTGTTTAACGTCTCATCAGTACACAGTGTTAGCAGGGAGAGCTGTTGGAAGAATCCCCCCTCCCTCTAATGCAATACACAGACAAACACAAACCCTCCAATGCAATACACATCCTGTGTTCCAAGGCAGACAAACATAATAGAACATTGGAATACAGCCCCACCCAAATCTAGCACAGAAAACAGTACCCAACACAATGAGACAGCACACATTATATATACACACATATACAGCATTGAGTCTCTGACTAGAACAGATCATAGTGGGTTTCTCATTCACCTTGTGCCCCTATTAGTGACACCCATCACAATGGCATATCCAGGGTCCCCAGAGTCTGTGTGTCTTGGGGGACATGGACCTGAATCTAAAGTAACGCCACCTCCAGGGTCCCCAGGCATACAGCTCACAAAGAGCACCGTCCCCCCAAATGCCAGGGCCCATAACCGGTTTGCAGGAGGCTAGCATTCAGTCCCCTCCAAAAGCCTCTTTTCTGGCTAGGTCTGTCACAGTGATCATTAACCACTTAAGCCCCGGACGATTTGACTGCCACACTAAATATTAAACTAATCTAAAATAAAAAGGGAAAAGAAAAAAGAACAGCTGCTGGCACAGGTCAACAGATACAACCTACTCACACGAAGTGCAGAGTTTATCACAAAAAACATGAATAAACTTAAATTGCAAAAAACACATCAAAGCAGTAGTCCTTTCCAAAAAAAGTCCATATATAAGTGTTAATTTGAAAAAAATATAAATGGTCTACAAGTGTGCAAAAGGTGCTTCCCACGATCATGAAACAAGAAGAAAAAAAAACAATTCCAGAGGGGCAAACTCCAAAAAGGAAAAATCAAGAATACACCCTAAAAGTCCAGTGGAAGTGAAAGTGAAGGTGGCTGATTAGCAGGGGTTATTGACTTTCAAACGAATGAAAAGCCAGAAACACTTTAGGGGATGAACTCCAAATGAATCCACAATGAATGGTTTACCAGCCCTCGGACTCCTGACTCCATTCCAGCTTTAATCCCGGTCCATAGGGGTATAAAAAATGCAAAAACTCATTGTGTAATATGTTCTTATAAAAATGCATTAAAAGTAAAAAGAAAATCACTCACATTTGGAATGAAATAGACAGGCTTCACAATCTCATTAAACTGCAGCTATCATATTGTGGGCGACAGGTTTCTTATGGCCTCTGTACGTGGTGACGTCATGTTAGGCACCGCCCTATAATAAGGCTTACCTATATGTACAGTGAATATCTCCGAAACACTGCAAGTTTAGGAGATATTTACACAGGATGCAGCTGGTGACGTCACCGGCGCATGCACTATGAAGGGACGGCATACTCATGCCAGTGACATCATCGCAGCTTGGCCATTCATATGGCCTGGAGCCCGTGAATACGGAAGCCCTAATGGTGTTAATGCCTCAATGGGTCAGGGCTGTTATGTCAGCAAAAATGCAAACTTCTAGAACAAAATGAAACAAATTTATCACACCCACAATAAATTGACCATGTTGGAGTTCATGGCTCTTTTCTTTTCTTCCATAGAATTTAACACCTTCTTCTGCAGCACATGGTGGCAAGGGCATGTCTATATATGTGGTGGGAGTGGAGGTTACTCTTCCTACTGCATTGATTTCTGCATAATGTAAAATAAGTTAAAGCCAAATTATAGACAATTCATAATGGTCAGTGCAAGTGTAACTGAGAACTTATGAGTAGAGATTTTACTAGCAGAACCTCTAAGAGATACAAAATGCTATTAGGTAACTTATCCTGCTGCTAATTGACTCACAAATATAAAAGTGAAATATAAGCATTAGATGGGCTGACAAATAAATTGTGGAATTCACTTATTTCTAATTACTTGTGGGTCTGCGATCTATTTATTGAATTGGGTTAGCAGAAGTACTCCTACATGAAAGCTCAGTGGAAGTAGGCCAGGTAAATGTCTATCTTCTATATATATTTTCTTCTGACTGATTTATGCCCAAACTACATGCTGGGAAAATGAAAAGTAAAATAATCAGCACAAATGTCAAAGTGTGCTCTAGCCAGCGATGCCTACATTTCAGGAATTTCTTTTAAAGTATGATGATCATTTTAAAACCTTAACATAACATTCTTGTTGCAGGTAAGTACTTTCAAACAGAGATACCAAGGAAAGAATGCAACACAGCAATCCCTTTGAAGTAAGCTTTTATAAAAATAAAAAAACTGAAAGTACAGAAGCACTTTAAGTTTGTTTAGTTCTACTTTCAAACAATAAGATAATTTAAACTTGTGGCAGATAAGCATTGGCTGGCCATAAATACTTGTACCTTGTACGCTCCATCAGGGCTGAGACAGTGGTTTGTGATAGCCGTAGGAGAGGGGGACGTGGAGAAGGGACCTTGGGTTTCAGGCACAGTGTTAACTCCTTGTCTAGGTCAACGATTAGTCACTCCCATGAAATCCCTCTTGGCCAGCTCCTGGAGGGCGTTGGCTTAGAGTAAGCAGGGTTTTCTGAGGGGGCTTGTCTTTCTGCAAAGGTGCTATCATTAAGTTTGGTGGTGGTAGGTCCAGCAATGGGTCAAAGCTGTCCTTGTCTTCATTTTTATCACTGGAATCAAGGATGGGAGAAGGTGGAGGCCGAACTCCTCAAAGATGTCCTCCACTGGACAGCTTGGTCCTTCCCATGCAGTTGCAGATGTCACAGGAGTGCATGCGGGATGGCAGCTCAACCCCGCCTCCTTCGGGGGAGGCTTTTCCTTTAGGCTGGTTGTGGCTAGGCCACAAGATCTTCCTAGAAGGTTCCAAGGTGGACGTCTGTAAGGGCTGGGCTCAGCTCTTCCTTCTCTGAGCTGGCTGCTCAGCTGTCGGCAAATTGTCAGCTCCTATCTCTCCACAGGTACTCAGCTGCTCATCAGTCCTGGCTACTTAAGCCATCCAGCCCAGAGGATCTCTGCCTTCAACCTAGTCAACATCACAGAGACGCTCTCCTGCATTCCTGTTAAAAGACTTGCTTGGCTGACATCCCTTCTGGCTCCAGATCCTGCTTGCTGTTTTACTACTCTCATCTCTGGCTCCCTGACATTTGGCTTGTCTGACTATTCTTCCAGGTTCTTGAACTCTGGCTATGTTTTGACTATATTTGTTCTATTTACTTTTATTATTAAACAAGTGTGATTTAACTGTACTTCTGTCTCGGTCTGATTTCATGGTTTCTGACAGTAGGCGAAAGCCATGAATTCAGAAAATACAGTCAATCCACTTGTTGGTAATATTTTTTCCAGATTGGATGAGCAAGATCACTGCATGGATCAGTTCTCCATGGCATTACAAACGCTCCTGAGAACAGAGATGACACGGTGTCTTCTACCGCAATATGATGTCTTTCCGGCTGTTGTGAGCGCTGTGTCTCCGAGCAGCGTGCTGAGATTACTGATGGTCGTCGTTAAGCCACACTCTGACGTGTTTCGTCATCAACGACATCATCCGAGGGCGATGTCCGTTCGAGCCTGGCTAATATAACCTAGTGTGATGCTATGCTTTGTGATTTTATGATTGTTGTAAGTGCAAGACCTAAAGGGGTGTTATTTATTGAGGAAATAAATCGTTATAACAGGATTACACTATGTAATCTGTTTCTTTCCTTTCTTTATGATCTGAAACAAGCATATCTCTGCGTGATCAATACCCTTTGATGCAGCCGGCCCTGGGGGATTGGATATTAAGATTTTAAACACGTATCATTTGCCTGTTTATTATCTTATCCCATTTGTTAAGAGTTTTATTCAGAGGGGGATGTGAGAACTCCCCTGTCTCTTCACGTGTGGTGGTGTTGGTGACAGTTTACCATTTCTGCAAGCAGGAATTAACCTCACCTTGGATTATCTCATGGACTTTTAACTGATCATGTTATGGACGTTTGTATCTTTGCACTTTTTTGATGCTTTACTGAACGAATATCTGTGTTTGGTATTTTTAAACTTTGATTATACCATCCAGGTTTTTAAGCCTGCTTATATCTGTTTTTTGTTTTATTGTCCTTTTGAACCCCATTGTGGGTTTTATGGTAGCAGCTTTTGGCTTAATTGGCTGTAGGATTTTTATTGGTGTTTTTCACTTTATCCATAAGTGCTTGTATGATAGGAAATAGGCGTAGTTTTCCATAGAGGAGTATGTTGCAGACGTACTTTCTCTAGGTTTCATCCGCAAATTCTCATCGCCTGCTGGTGCTGGTTTCTTCTTCTTGAAGAAGAAGAGTGGTGAACTGAGACCCTGTATTGATTATAGGGATCTCAATCATTTCACGACTAAGAATGCCTATCCGATTTAGTTGATTAAGGAGTTATTTGACCACCTCAAGGGAGCAACGGTTTTCACGAAGCTTGATTTGAGAGGGGCATACAATCTCGTTAGGATTAAGGAGGGCGACTAGTGGAAAACTGCGTTTAATACCAGAACAGGCCATTATGAGTACCTCGGAATGCCTTTTGGCCTTTGTAATGCCCCGCCAGTTTTCCAGGATTTCATTAACGATGTCCTCCGAGATTTGTTGCAGTTATGTGTGGTGGTTTATCTCGATTATATCCTCATATTTTCCAAGTCCCTGGAGAGCCACCACACAGATGTCTGTTGTGTGCTTCAGAAACTAAGAGAACAATCTCTGTTGTAAACTTGAGAAGTGAGAGTTCCATCGTGAACAGGTTAAATTTCTGGGTTATGTCATTTCCACTGCTGGTTTTTTGATGGACCCAGAGAAACTTTCTGCAGTCCTACAATGGTCCCGACCCATGGGTTTACGTCCTTTGCAGCATTTCCTGGGCTTTGCCAACTATTATCGGAAGTTTATTCATAACTTTTCATCTCTGGTCAAGCCCCTGACTGATATAACCAGAAAGGACGGTAACCCACAGAGTTGGTCTCTGGAGTCCGTTAAGGCCTTTGAGAGTCTCAAAACTGCCTTTGTTTCTGATCCTGTGTTGGCACATCCTGATCCTACATTACCTTTTATCCTTGAGGTTGATGCTTCTGAGACTGGCACCCTTCTGTCTCAACGTCCTACCTCTGAGAGCGCTTTGCATTCTTGTGGCTACTTTTCCAAAAAATTGTCACCTGCGGAGGGCAACTATGAGATTGGTGACAGAGAGCTTTTAGTGATCATTTTATCCCTGAAAGAATGGAGACATCTCCTCAAAGGTACCACTGTGTCGGTTCTCATTCTTACTGACCATAAGAATCTCACATTCTTGTCTGAGGCTAAACGCCTCTCTCCCAGAAGGGCGCGATGGGTACTAAGAATGTAAGGGCTGATGCCTTGTCACAACAATTTTCCTCCACTTCCAAGTTGGAGTCGGTTCCGGTTCCTGTGATTCCTCCTGATCGTATTCTGGCTATGGTACTCACCAGTCTCACTTCTCCTTTGGGTGACAAAATTCTTGCTGCTCAGGTCCATGCTCCTCCTGAGAAACCTTGTGACCGCTGCTTTGTCCCAGAGAGCCTCCATATTGCCGTGCTCCAGACTTACCATTCACCCAAGGCTGCTGGCCACCCAGGGAAGAATCAACTCTACGACATCTTCCAGTGGGCCTCCTACAACCCATACCCAATGGAGAGAGGCCCTGGATCCACCTGTCTATGGATTTCATTGTGGAGTTACCCAACTCCCAGGACAACAAAGTTATCCTTATGTTGGTTGACCAGTTCTCAAAAATGTCTCATTGTATTCCACTTAAGAAGTTGCTCACTTCTAAAGAACTGGCTTCCATTTTTTCTCGGGAGATCTTTCTCTTACATGGGCTACCCAAGGTGACTGTCTCGGATAGGGGTAGTCAGTTTGTGTCCTGGTTCTGGTGAACCTTTTGTGCACAGTTGGGAATTCAGCTTGCTTTTTCCTCTGCGTATCACCCGCTGTCTAATAATGGCCACAGAACGAGCCAATCAGTCCTTGGAGCAATTCCTACGTTGCTATATTTCTGACCATCATAACAACTGGTCAGACCTCTTACCATGGGCAGAGTTTGCTCACAATAGTGCCTTGAATTCTGCTTCCCGATTGTCCTTGTTTATGGCGAACTATGGTTTCCAACCTTCCATGTTGCCTGACTCATTTGTTCCACAGAGTATTCCTGCGTTAGAGGAGCATCTCCGTGGTCTTCGTTCCACTTGGGCACAAGTCCAGGAGGCTTTGTGACATGTTAATGATAGGTACAGACTCCATGCTGACCGCAGACGCCTGCCCACGCCTTCCTACCAGGTTGGGGACAGGGTCTGGCTGTCATCTCACAACCTCTGACTTCGTGTTTCCTCACTGAAGTTTGCACCTCGGTTTGTAGGGCCTTTCGGTATTCTTTGCAGGATTAACCCAGTGGCTTACGCATTAGACCTTCCTTTTAACATGCGTATTTCAAATGTATTTGATGTCTCCTTATTAAAACCTTTGGTCTGCAACCGCTTTACTACCTCGGTGGCACATCCTCACCCTGTACAGGTTGAGAACCATGAGGTGTATGAAGTACAGTCCATTGTTGACTCCCATAGGTTCCGTGGGCACATACAGTGCCTGGTGCATTGGAAGGGGTACGGTCCGAAGAATGGTCTTGGGTCTCATCCTCGGACATACATACCCCTGTCCTCCTCTGTGATTTCCATAGATGTTTTCCCCTCAAGCCTGATGGTCCTCTGAGGGGGAGGGGTCGCTGAGGAGGGGGTACTGTCAGGGCTGGGCTCAGCCCTTCCTTCTCTGAGCTGGCTGCTCAGCTGTCGGCTAATTGGCAGCTCCTATCTCAACACAGATACTCAGCTGTTGATGATATCCTGCTGGTCAGTCCATCCTACTTAAGTCGTCCAGCCCAGAGGATCTCTGCATTCGCCTAAGTCAACATCACAGACGCTCTCCTGCATTCCTGTTAAAAGACTTGCTTGGCTGACATCCCTTTTGGCTGAGGAGGGGGTACTGTCAGGGCTGGGCTCAGCCCTTTCTTCTCTGAGCTGGCCGCTCAGCTGTCGGCTAATTGGCAGCTCCTATCTCAACACAGATACTCAGCTGTTGATGATATCCTGCTGGTCAGTCCATCCTACTTAAGTCGTCCAGTCCAGAGGATCTCTGCATTCACCTAAGTCAACATCACAGACGCTCTCCTGCATTCCTGTTAAAAGACTTGCTTGGCTGACATCCCTTTTGGCTCCAGATCCTGCTTGATGTTTTACTACGCTCATGCTCCCTGACGTTTGGCTTGTCTGACTATCCATTCTGGTTCCTGAACTCTGGCTATGTTTTGACTACGTTTGTTCTATTTACTTTTATTATTAAACAAGTGTGATTTAACTGTACTTCTGTCTTGTCTGATTTCATGGTTTCTGACAACACCTCTCCAGCAACAGGATCACTCCTGGGCAGGAAGCCAAGCCCAATTTCACAATGGAGCACTTCTATCATCCGCTGGAATAGCTCATGCTGCATAGGGCCGATAGTGACATGTTGGCAAGGTGTCTCTTGCATCTTGGACATAGGACTCGCAGCTCTTCTCAGGTGGCCAGAGTGGCAGAGGGTGAAGCCGTAGGCAGGCTGGTGCTGTTTCCCGATGTCAGTCAATATTGGCACTCGCTTCCATGGGAGCTGGTGCCTGGCCATGGTGACTGGTAGCAATGCACCTGTTGAGCATCTGCGCAAACGTCCATGTGAGGTTGCTTTATTTGCCCCTTATTGGGAGATTCTCCAATTGGGAGACAGAATCTTTTGCAGGAGCCATTCAGGAAAGTTAAGTGTCGTTCACGTGGAGTATTACCGGGCAAGTCTCAACAAGTTCTAACTAGCTAGCTAATGCCATGGGTGTAACCCCACATTGGGTGCCACTTCTTGACGACAGGGTCATGTGGTGAAAATCATGTCCTCCATGTTTCCCTGGTTGGGCACCAAGCAAGGTTCACATGAGAGGCCTACCCTGGGGCAGGTTCTTCTGGGCTATGCTAGGCACCTGCAACAGGATTACCTTACTTCACGCATTGGGTACTTTTACATTTGTGCCATTTTCATATATTTTCATATATGTTCGAGAATAGGGCTGAGGCCGCCATGGGCCAATATTTTATCTTAAGGTGGGCCTCTACTTTTAGAGATGAACATACACCGTATACACTTGCACTGCAACTGTTCTCCAATTAACTCTCAAGTCCCTGAGACAACGCACACTTTCTCCACTTGCATTTAGGAGGGACATGCTGAGCCTTGTCCACATCCACCTGTCCAACGTTTTCCACTTCCATTCCCCAGTAGCGGAGTGGGCCCAGCCATACGCCTTTTGCATGCTCTACATGTGCATTTGACTTAAATCTTGATTTAATCTTTGACTTAAATCTCTGGGAAACTCTGGGAGACAGACCGCTGGCAGAAGGAGTGCCGACAACATCTCCCTCCCTACTAGAGGCCATTCCACCTGCAGTGGGTACACTCTACTGACAGGCTGCTTGTTAGACTATTGTTACCCTAGGTAACCACTTGTGTCTTCACTATGTCTTATCTCTGTACTGGTGTTTTCATGCCCCAAGTACCTTAGTGACCTGAAGCATGGAATGGTGCCGGTTACTTGCATTTCACCCCTTTAAGTAGCTTCAGACCAGGCGGGAACAAGGTTTCAAAACTTTACTTGAAAAAGTACAAAGTTCAACATTCAGAGACCTAATTCTTCCCTACATCCCTAACCCTAACTCAGGCTATGCTGCCTTGGCATATCTGCAAAAGGTAGTGGTCATGTGAATACAGAGTCCATCAGAGGCATACTCCAGCTGGTGTCTTTGGGATGAACCCAAAGTTCTGATGACTTCTGCTCCTCACAGGTGTTGTTCTCCATCTCTTTCCTTTATGGGCACCGGGTCTGTCTCTATCTCTAACCCTCTCTATATTTCCTTGGGGCTCTCTGCTAGGGAGACTCTCTGTACTGGACCACTGTCCCTCTTTTATATCATAGGATAGGTGGATCGGAGCCAGAGAAAAAGCATTAACACCTAACCTTCTGTTCGGGGCAGCACCTAACTGGCTATTTTCAAGCGGCCTGCACACTCATATGATTACACTGTCAAGATGTTCATTATATTGCTGGTGTTTTGCACTAAAGACTCTGTCAGTGATTCTTTGAAGATGTGGTACTGTTTTGGAAATATTGTGAGAATAGGTGCAGTAAAGTGCTGAGTGGACATTCCTTTATTTAAAGTGGTTATAAAGTCAAAAGGTTTTCACCTTCATGCATTCTAAGCATGAAGGTAAGAAACATCCAGAGTTCAGCTTCCCCCCCAGCCCTCCTCTTACTCTTACCTGAGCCTGATCTCAATCCAGCCATGTACACAAGAGCCAAGGCTCTCTCAGCTCTCTCACTCCCCAAGCCATGCTCTGTGTGTCTTATGGGCACACAGGACCGGCTCAGGAGTGAGCACAGACACAAGTGCCCCATAGCAAGTGGCTTGCTATGAAGCCCTTAGCATTGGAGCGGAGGATCCAGGGGCATGGGCAGGGAGGAATAGGTCTGCTCTACAAAACCATTGTACAGAGCAGGTAAGTATAACATGTTTATTTAAAAAAAAAATAAATAAATAATGTTTAGTATCACGTTAACAATCCCTGGTCTGGGATATCGGGAGCAGGCCTATGGCTGGGGGAAATGTATCCAAGATGGTGGCTTCAAAGACAACTAAGTGGGGTTACTATCCAAGAAGAAGAAGCAGGACAGGACTTGTACAGCTTGGCTTTAACAGTTGTCCAATTCATGTCCCCTACAAGCAGTCATATGAATGCCCTGTTGATACCTAAAAGTAACTTTGCCCTCACAGGACTGCTGTATCACTTGCCCATACTGCCAAACTGATGGAGCAATAACTGAGGGAAATACCAGCATCAACCCTCAGCAGTGTCTGCTGAGGAAGGAGCGCGACTTGCAGAGCATCCAAGTGCGCACGTTCATAAAACGCGTCCATTTTTGATGACATCGTCCCCCTGCTGCCAGCCATCCACTGTGTTCCAAGCCTCTTTTTTTGAGACCGCTCTTCCGGAGCCGGCGTTTACATCATTCAGAAGATCCCTGGTCATCGTACACAGCACGGATCTTGTCACAGGATGTGGGAACGTCATCTCGACTTTCTGATACCATGCTTTTCATTTTTATACTACATGTGAGTTGATCTTACGTTGTCTATTAAACTGATTTTTTAAAAACGACTGCACCCAGAGGTGCCTTTACACTTGTGCTTTTTTTCAGCTTTTTGGAATATGGTTTCTTCCCTAAATTGATGGCAGCCTTGTGTGCTTCCTGTGGACGTTTTTTTCCCTCTCCCAATACCGCTACATAGCTGATTTGCCTGTGTATGCCAGATGGACTATATTGTCAATTACTAGCAGATTTGTATTGGGACTTTTATGATCTCTGTGTTGATGCGCCTATACTTGTGTTCAAGCTTAAGGTTAAACCTCTTCTTTTCCAATTTCATTGTGTGGCCCTGTGTCCTCTTACTGAATAGTTTCCTACCTACACTGGGATTACCATTATAATATTTGTATATCGCTCTCATATCTCCTTTCAAGCGCCTCTTATCCAGGGAGAACAAGTGCATTACTTTACATTTTTCAATGTTAAACCTCATTTGCCATCTAGTCGCCTGCTCTATTCATTTATTGAGGTCCGCTTGTAAGGTTTCTATATACTGCTGTGATGTTATTGCCTTACTCATTTTTATGTCGTCGGAAAACACTGAGATTGAGCTATTTATCCCAACTTCTCTTTCATTTATAAATAAATTAAACAGAATTGGTCCCAGAACAGAGCCTTGGGGCACCCCACTTACCACTCTAGATCATTCTGAGCACAGGTTATTTAACACCACCCTTTGAACGAGCCCCTGTAGCCAGTTTTCTATCTACAAACAAACCCTATGATCTGTGCCTACAGACCTCAGTTTGTAGATTAAGCATTTGTGGGGCACTGTATCAAATGCTTTTGCAAAATCTAGATACACCACATCCACAGGCCTACCTTTGTCTAGGTCGCAGCTCACTTCCTCATAGAAGGTTAACAGTTTGGTTTGGCAAGAACGACCTTTTGTAAACCCATGCTGATTACTACTAATTTTCTGTAATTTTCCTTTCCTGGTGCCTACCCATGGCAGCATACGGATTGTTGGTTGCTCCGCCCCTGACCAACCCACAGGACCACTATAACTATATAAATAAAAGAGTTGTTCCCCTCCACCGATATTCTTGTTGAAGGGAGGGTGTATGCTGCCATGGGTAGGCCCCAGGAAAGGAAAATTACGGAAAGGTGAGTATTCAATTTTCTGTTTTCCGGGTGCCTCCATGGCAGCATACCAATGGTAAATAACTTGCTTACAGGGAGGGTACTGCAATAAGAAATGTAATGAAAACTACAGCACAGATAATTGCAAGGTCTTTTCCCCAAACTCTCGGGAAGTAAGAACCGCTGAGTCTACACTATAGTGCGACATGAAAGTGTTGAAGGATGACCAACTAGCCACTCGGCAAATTGTCTCAGGGGAGACCCGCCCTAAGGCTGCCCAAGGCCGCGTTGAGTGTGCATTGACCGCATCTGGAACTGGAAGACCACTAGCATGATATGCCTTTTGGATTAATCTCACGATCCAGCTCGCCAAGGTTGTCTTGGATGCTGCCATTCCCTTTTTTTCACCCTTTGGGATAACGAATAGCCGTTGTTCCTTGAGGAAGTGTTGTGTCAAATTCAAATAGTGCCTTAGGGACCTGGCCACATCCAACTCGTGCAGCTTTGAAGAGGCTGGGTCCTCCCGAATGCTGGAAGAACCCATTCCTGGTTGAGATGGTAGACTGAAGGCACTTTAGGAATGAACTGATAAATAGGCTGCAAAACCACCCTGTCTGGAAAAAAGGTGATGTAGGGCTCCTGTGTTCCTAGTGCTTGGATCTCCGACACTCTACGACCTGAAGTGATGGCGATCAGGAAGACAGCCTTCAAGGTAATATCCTCCAAGGTGCATTCTTCTGTGGGAGCAAAAGGAGGATTTGATAGAGCATTAAGTACAATAGTTAAGTCCCATTTGGGGTATAGCAATTTCCTGGGAGGTCACAATCTTAGGACAGCCTTTAAAAAGCATTCTACAAGAGGGTTTAATGCCCACCATGTGTGTGTCCATCAGAGCTGAAAAGGCTGACACCTGGACTTTAAGTGTGTTCAGGCCCAAACCTAAGTCCAATCCACTCTGTAAGAAGAGAAGTACATTCTGGACTCTGGATTCCAGGGGATCAAAATGGTTAACCTCTGCAGTTCTGTAAACTTTCTCCATATCCTGTAATAGGTGGCGTTAGTGGATGATTTTCTTGCCTGTAATAGTGTTTGGATAACACTATGCGGGCATCCTAACTCGCCCAACCTCTTCCGCTCAACTTCCAGGCCCTCAAGTCTAGGATCTCGAGGTGCAGGTGAAAGAAATCGTCCTGAAACAGAAGGTTGTCCATGCTTGGAAGGGGAAGAGGCTTGCACAGGGCCATCCTGACTAGGAGTGTGAACCAAGGTCTTTTCGGCCATTATGGGATCACGGCAGGATTGTGGCTTTCTCTGTTGTTAGAGGTTGGAGAAACCTCAGTATCAGAGGGGTCGGAGGAAATGCATATCCCCTCTGAAAGTTCCATGGCTGGACTAGGGCATCCACCCCTGTTGACCAAGGAGACGAGAATCTTGAAAAAAATAGAGGCATCTTTGCATTGAGTGGGGAGGCAAAGAGGCCTATCTGGGGTGGGCCCCATTGCTGGCATAACCAGAGGAAGACTCTCGGATTCAGAGACCATTTGTTGTTTTCACTGAATGATCTTGAAAGATGATCGGCTAATTGATTCTCGGGCCCTGGGATATTGGAGGCCAGTAGGTTGATTAAATTCTTCTCGGCCAATGTTAGAATGGGTGTTACTTCACTGAATAGGGACCTGCTGTGTGTTCCCCCCTGGTTCTGGACACTGCCATCCTGTTGTCAATCTGAAGAGGTATGGATTTGCCTCTGAGAGAAGTGACTAGGTGCAAGATTGCCATCCATGCTGCCCTTAGCTCCAAGATGTTTGAAACTACTTCTTCCGAATTGAATTGCCATCTCCCTTGTACTAACCGGTCTTAGTAGTGTGCTCCTCAACCGACTTGCATCTGACGCAAGAATGGTCCACGAGGTGGGTCCAAGGGAGCAGTGAACCAGACGGTTGGATGGCATTGTCCACCACCAGAGGCTGGACTTCATTGCGGGAGTGATTAATATCCTCTGCTCCAGGGGGTTCCAGCTGGGTTCCAGAAAACCCAACTGGAACCCCCTGAGAAGATGCCACCTAGCCCATTTCACCATGGGTATACACGAAGAAAGGGACCCTAGCAGGCTCAGACAGTCTGATGCTGACATGGAATGGCTTGCCAGTGCTCTCTTCACTTTCCCTATCAGTATAGGGATTTTTTTTCTGATGGGAGTGAAACTGCTTTTTCTGGAGTGTTGAAGAATGCTCCCCGATGTGTCATCTCCTGCGTGGGTGTGAGCTGGCTCTTGGAATAATTGATCAGCCACCCGAACTTGATTAACGTGTCTAATGGGGCGTACACACGGTTGGACTTTTCGACTGGACTGGTCTGACGGACACCGACAGACCGAATCCAGCGAACAATCCGATCGTGTGTGGGCTTCACCGGACCTTTACAGTCGCAAATTTAACGGACTTTAGATTTGGAACAGGCTTCAACGCCAGGTAACGCCACTGGACCCAGAAATTCGCTCGTCTGTGTGCTAGTCCGATGGACAAAAACCGAAGCTAGGGCAGCTATTGGCTACTGGCTATCAACTTCCTTATTTTAGTCCGGTGTATGTCATCACGTACGAATCCGTCGGACTTTGGTGTGATCGTGTGTAGGCAAGTCCGTTCGTTAGAAAGTCGTCGGAAGTCCGTTAAAAGTCCGTCGAAAGTACGCTGGAAAGTTTGTCAGACCAGTCCGGTCGAAAAGTCTGCCCGTGTGTACGCAGCATAAGACCATTCGTACATGTATTTCTAGGCTTTCTTTGTGCTGGGATAAAATTAGAATATGGTCTAAATAATGTAGAACCTGTATCCCTTTCTCTCGGAGGGGAGCTAAGATTGCCACTAGCACCTTGGTGAAGGTCCTGGGTGCCGTTGAGATCCCAAAGGGTTGACATTGAAACTGGAGGTGTAATGGGGCATACACATGGTCTGACGGACGCCGACGGACCAAATCCGACGGACAATCCGATCGTGTGTGGGTTCCACCGGACCTTCAGCGAACTTTTCCAGTCGCAAATCCGACGGACTTTAGATTTGGAACAGGCTTCAAATCTTTACGTCGTAACTCTGCCGGACCCAGAAATCCGCTCGTCTGTATGCTAGTTCGACGGACAAAAACCGACACTAGGGCAGATATTGGCTACTGGCTATCAACTTCCTTATTTTAGTCCGGTGTACGCCATCATGTACGAATTGGTCGGACTTTGGTGTGATCGTGTGTAGGCAAGTCCGTTCGTTGGAAAGTCCGTTGGAAGTCCGTCAAAAGTCCGTCGAAAGTCCGCTGGAAAGTTTGTCGGACCAGTCCGATCGAAAAGTCCGCCTGTGTGTACGCGGCATAAGACCATTCGTACATGTATTTCTAGGCTCTCTTTGTGCTGGGATAAAATTAGAATATCATCTAAATAATATAGAACCCATATCCCTTTCTCTCGGAGGGGAGCTAAGATTGCCACTAGCACCTTTGTGAAGGTCATGGGTGCCGTTGAGATCCCAAAGGGGTGACATTGAAACTGGTGGTGTAATGGGGCATACACACGGTCGGACTTTTCGACTGGACTGGTCTGATGGACGCCGACGGACCAAATCCGGCGGACAATCTGATCGTGCGTGGGCTTCACCGGACCTTCAGTGGACTTTTCCAGTCGCAAATCTGATGGACTTTAGATTTGGAACAGGCTTCAAATCTTTACGTCGTAACTCTGCCGGACCAAGAAATCCGCTCGTCTGCATGCTAGTCCGATGGACAAAAACTGACGCTAGGGCAGATATTGGCTACTGGCTATCAACTTCCCTATTTTAGTCCGGTGTACGCCATTATGTACGAATCGGTCGGACTTTGGTGTGATCGTGTGTAGGCAAGTCCGTTCGTTAGAAAGTCCGTCGGAAGTCCGTCGAAAGTCCGTCGAAAGTCCGCTGGAAAGTTTGTCGGACCAGTCCGGTAGAAAAGTCCGCCCGTGTGTACGCGGCATAAGACCATTTGTACATGTATTTCTAGGCTCTCTTTGTACTGGGATAAAATTAGAATATCGTCTAAATAATGTAGAACCCATATCCCTTTCTCTCGGAGGGGAGCTAAGATTGCCACTAGCACCTTTGTGAAGGGCATGGGTGCCGTTGAGATCCCAAAGGGGTGACATTGAAACTGGTGGTGTAATGGGGCATACACACGGTCGGACTTTTCGACTGGACTGGTCTGATGGACGCCGACGGACCAAATCCGGCGGACAATCTGATCGTGCGTGGGCTTCACCGGACCTTCAGTGGACTTTTCCAGTCGCAAATCTGATGGACTTTAGATTTGGAACAGGCTTCAAATCTTTACGTCGTAACTCTGCCGGACCAAGAAATCCGCTCGTCTGCATGCTAGTCCGATGGACAAAAACTGACGCTAGGGCAGATATTGGCTACTGGCTATCAACTTCCCTATTTTAGTCCGGTGTACGCCATTATGTACGAATCGGTCGGACTTTGGTGTGATCGTGTGTAGGCAAGTCCGTTCGTTAGAAAGTCCGTCGGAAGTCCGTCGAAAGTCCGTCGAAAGTCCGCTGGAAAGTTTGTCGGACCAGTCCGGTAGAAAAGTCCGCCCGTGTGTACGCGGCATAAGACCATTTGTACATGTATTTCTAGGCTCTCTTTGTACTGGGATAAAATTAGAATATCGTCTAAATAATGTAGAACCCATATCCCTTTCTCTCGGAGGGGAGCTAAGATTGCCACTAGCACCTTTGTGAAGGGCATGGGTGCCGTTGAGATCCCAAAGGGTGACATTGAAACTGGTGGTGTAATGGGGCATACACACGGTCGGACTTTTCGACCGGACTGGTCTGACGGACGCCGACGGACCAAATCCGGCGGACAATCTGATCGTGTGTGGGCTTCACCGGACCTTCAGTGGACATTTCCAGTCGCAAATCTGATGGACTTTAGATTTGGAACAGGCTTCAAATCTTTACGTCGTAACTCTGCCGGACCCAGAAATCCGCTCGTCTGTATGCTAGTCCGATGGACAAAAACCGACGCTAGGGCAGCTATTGGCTACTGGCTATCAACTTCCATATTTTAGTCCGGTGTACGTCATCATGTACGAATCCGTCGGACTTTGGTGTGATCGTGTGTAGGCAAGTCAGTTCATTAGAAAGTCCGTTGGAAGTCCCTCAAAAGTCTGTCGAAAGTCTGCTGGAAAGTTTGTCGGACCAGTCCGGTCGAAAAGTCCGCCCGTGTGTACGTGACATAAGTCGCCTACTTTGAACCGATAGAAGGGCTGAAACTGATGCTGGATAGGTATATGGAGATAAGTGTCCTGGAGGTCTATAGAGACCATCCAATCCCATGGTTGTACTGAAAAAATTACTGTGTTAAAGGATTCCATCTTGAAATGTTCCACATGGATGTATCTGTTCAATCTCTTCAGGCTTCCAACCCCCTGACTTTTTGGGGACTAAAAAGACTGGGGAATAGAATCCTGAGCATTTTTACGAGTCCAGAACTAGCACTACTGCCCGTTGAAGAAGAAGAATTTGAATATACTGAAGAAGGACCTCTTTCTTCTTCTTGGAGGTTGGAATTTTGGTGGGCTGGAAGGAAAAGGGTGGGGGGCGACTTCTGAATTTCCAGAAATGTCCCTGAAGGACCGTGGAGACTGCCCACTGGTCTATACAATTTTCCACCCAAACCGTTAAGTCGAGCTCCCACTGGACCGGTCTGGGTGGATAGAAAGTCAAAAGGACTTCTGTCTCTCAACCATGGATGTTGAGGCTTTAGGCTTTTCTCATCTTCAGAAAAGTGGACTGCGAGCCCCTCCAGCCTTTTCTGTACTCCCTACCTTGACGGTACGCTCTGGAAGTCTTCGCTCTCTGCTGGACAACTGGGCATGTTGCAAATCTCTTCCTCCTGCTTCTGTCCTGGGGAATTAAGCTGCTTTTCCCCCTGTAACTCTGGTAATTGCTGCATCCATTGTATCGCCAAACAGAGCTTTCCCATCATATGGAATACGACACTAAGATTGCTTTGACGTTGGGTCGGCCGACCATGGTTTTAGCCATAATGCTCTTCAGGACTGTGATGGAGTACAATATAGCTCTGGAGGAACATTTTAGGACATCAATGGCCGCTTCTGCCATGAAATCTGAGGCCAATTTCAATTCATCCAATGCCTTGATGATTTCATCTGAGCCCATGCCTTGTCTGAGGGCTATTTCAATGTTATCTGACCACACCCTGGTAGCCCTTGAGATCGAGTACAGAGACACACCGCTGGTTTACATGCTCCTTCTGCTGCTTGATTAGTTTTCTTTAAGTCTGAATCGATCCTTCGGCCAATGACATACTTAAAGGAGACTGCGTCTTCTAATGGTAGTGTCGTGTTTCTGGCTAACCTCATAATTGAGGCATCTACAGCTACTGATCATTAGACATGTGCGGTTCGTTTTGTATGAATCGAAAATTCGTACGAATTTCCGAAAATTCGTACATTCAGAAGCATCCGAAATACGAATTTCTATGCTTCTGAATTGTACACGAAATACGAAATTTTGTTGACGAATTTCAGATCCAAATTCCGTTACAACGGAAACGTGACTGGTGTTTTGTTGACCTGCTGCTGAGTGAGGGTTGGGAAAATTACCTTTTTAATATGGGAGTGGGAGACTGATACTGGTAGTCGATGGGAGATTCAGAATCGGACAAAATAAGAATGTTTATTAATATTGTTTTATTATTGTCATAATAATTACGATTATTCATTATGATGAAGTTAAAAACCCAGGAAGTCAGCACAGCACAGGGATGGTAGGAGCCCCTCATAATGAGCACAGCAGGGGTACAGCCCCAGGAGGAAGTCAACACAGCACAGGGGTGGTGGGAGCCCCTCATAATGAGCACAACACAGGGATGGTGGGAGCCCTTCATAATGAGCACAGCAGGGGTACAGGCCCAGGAGGAAGTCAGCACAGCACAGGGATGGTGGGAGCCCCTCATAATGAGCACAGCAGGGGTACAAACCCAGGAAGTCAGCACAGCACAGGGATGGTGGGAGCCCCTCATAATGAGCACAGCAGGGGTACAAACTCAGGAAATCAGCACAGCACAGGGATGGTGGGAGACCCTCATAATGAGTCGACGACTGCCATATTGAGAAAGGTATTTTTAGCTTTTTAAATTCATCATAACGAACGTTCGTAATTGTTACAAAAAGTTAACAAACCTAATAAAAATTCGTGTTTCGTACGAATCCAAATTGAATTTGGGACACGAATTATGAAATACGAATTAACGTCTAATATGAAACGGAACGAAACTAAACAAATTTATTGACTGCGCACATGTCTACTGATCGCCAAATCCACTGCTCATGCTCCTACACATATACTGCTCACTGAAACAGGTCTTTATTACGGTTTGTAAAATACCCAGGCTACCCAGTTCTGGAATTTAAAGTGGTTCTAATGGCTCAAGGTTTTTTACCTTCATACATTCTATGCATGAAGGTAAAAAACCTTCTCTGTGCAGTAGCCCTCCTAATACTTACCTGAGCCCCATCACGGTCCAGCAATGTGCACAAAAGCCTTGTCTCTCTGGGGACTTTCCCTCTTCATTGGTTGAGACAGTCAATCACAGCCAGTGAGCCAATGAGGAGAGAGAGGGGGCGAGTCCGAGCCGCAGCTCTGTTTGTGAATGGACATGTAAAGCAGCGGCTCGGGAGCGAGCCTGCTTGGGTGCCCCCATTGCAAGCTGCTTGCTCTGGGGGGCACTTGGTAGGAGGGAGGGGCCAGGAGTGCCAGCAGAGATCTGAGAAGAGTAGGATCATGGCTGCTCTGTGAAAAACTGCTGCAAAAAATTGCCTTATATATCACTTTAGGGCACATCAAATTGCACTACAGACCATTTTTAAAGAGCTCCAGTTTTAAAGAGTTAATGTGGTTTGAAATAATATCACCCCCCTTCAGATATCCAAGTTATGGCTAACAAAAAGCCATGCGCCAAGCTGGAGATAGATACTCTATGGACAGGCCTGGCTTATACATATCTCTACAGAAGATGCTGGGAATGCCATAATATGTAAACATGGCCCTGGATAGGCTGTAAAAGTAAAAGGTACATTTGTCTTCCTCTGACTTCTGTCCTTACATTTATAAATTGATGATAAAGGTCTACAGGACTTTGTTTAAAAGTGAACTCACCCTTTTTGTGAATCTATAGCCATGCTTTAGACATTACAGTATTCGGATATTCTTAGCAAGCAGTAAAGGGTCTTTAAAAACAGGTCCCACCTTATCTCTCTAGCTGGAGTACTGTGAAGCACTTCATTCTTATGGCGCGTACACACAACCGGTTTTGCCGTCGGAATAAACTCCGAAGGTTTCTCCGACAGAACTCCAACGGAATTCCATTCAAGCGGTCTTGCCTACACACGGTCAAACCAAAAGTCCGACCAAAGTCCGACCGTTCAGAACGTGGTGGCTAGGGATGAGCTTCGAGTTCGAGTCGAACTCATGTTCGACTCGAACATTGGCTGTTCGCAAGTTCGCCGAACAGCGAACAATTTGGGGTGTTCGCGGCAAATTCGAATGCTGCGGAACACCCTTTAAAAGTCTATGGGAGAAATCAAAAGTGCTAATTTTAAAGGCTAATATGCAAGTTATTGTCATAAAAAGTGTTTGGGGACCCAGGTCCTGCCCCAGGGGACATGGATCAATGCAAAAAAAAGTTTTAAAAACGGCCGTTTTTTCAGGAGCAGTGATTTTAATAATGCTTAAAGTCAAACAATAAAAGTGTAATATCCCTTTAAATTTCGTACCTGGGGGGTGTCTATAGTATGCCTGTAAAGGGGCGCATGTTTCCTGTGTTTAGAACAGTCTGATAGCAAAATGACATTTTGAAGGAAAAAACTCATTTAAAACTACCCGCGGCTATTGCATTGCCGACAATACACATAGAAGTTCATTGATAAAAACGGCATGGGAATTCCCCAAAGGGGAACCCCGAACCAAAATTAAAAAAAAAAAATGACGTGGGAGTCCCCCTAAATTCCATACCAGGCCCTTCAGGTCTGGTATGGATATTAAGGGGAACCCCGGCCAAAATTAAAAAAAAAAAAAAAAATGACGTGGGGTTCCCCCGATTTTAAGGGGAACCCCGCGCCAAAAAAAAAAAAAACGGCGTGGGGTCCCCCCAAAAATCCATACCAGACCCTTATCCGAGCACGCAACCTGGCAGGCTGCAGGAAAAGAGGGGGGGACGAGAGTGCGGCCCCCCCTCCTGAACCGTACCAGGCCACATGCCCTCAACATTGGGAGGGTGCTTTGGGGTAGCCCCCCAAAACACCTTGTCCCCATGTTGATGAGGACAAGGGCCTCATCCCCACAACCCTGGCCGGTGGTTGTGGGGGTCTGCGGGTGGGGGGCTTATCGGAATCTGGAAGCCCCCTTTAACAAGGGGACCCCCAGATCCTGGCCCCCCCCCTGTGTGAAATGGTAAGGGGGTACTTACCCCTACCATTTCACTAAAAAACTGTCAAAAATGTTAAAAATGACAAGAGACAGTTTTTGACAATTCCTTTATTTAAATACTTCTTCTTTCTTCTATCTTCCTTCATCTTCTGGTTCTTCTGGTTCTTCTGGCTCTTCTGGTTCTTCCTCCGGCGTTCTCGTCCAGCATCTCCTCCGCGGCATCTTCTATCTTCTTCTCCTCGGGCCGCTCCGCACCCATGGCATGGGGGGAGGCTCCCGCTCTTCTTCTTCATCTTCTTCTCTTCTTCTTTTCTTCTCTTCTTCATTTTCTTCTCCGGGCCGCTCCGCACCCATGCTGGCATGGAGGGAGGCTCCCGCTGTGTGACGGCGTCTCCTCGTCTGACAGTTCTTAAATAACGGGGGGCGGGGCCACCCGGTGACCCCGCCCCCCTCTGACGCACGGTGACTTGACGGGACTTCCCTGTGACGTCACGGGGAATGCCACAGGGAAGTCCCGTCATGTCCCGTGCGTCAGAGGGGGGCGGGGTCACCAGGTGGCCCCGCCCCCCGTTATTTAAGAACTGTCAGACGAGGAGCGCCGTCACACAGCGGGAGCCTCCCTCCATGCCAGCATGGGTGCGGAGCGGCCCGGAGAAGAAAATGAAGAAGAGAAGAAGAGAAGAAAAGAAGAAGAGAAGAAGATGAAGAGAAGAGCGGGAGCCTCCCCCCATGCCATGGGTGCGGAGCGGCCCGAGGAGAAGAAGATAGAAGACGCCGCGGAGGAGATGCTGGACGAGAACGCCGGAGGAAGAACCAGAAGAGCCAGAAGAACCAGAAGAACCAGAAGATGAAGGAAGATAGAAGAAAGAAGAAGTATTTAAATAAAGGAATTGTCAAAAACTGTCTCTTGTCATTTTTAACAGTCTTTTAGTGAAATGGTAGGGGTACTTTTGTACCCCCTTACCATTTCACACAGGAGGGGGGCCGGGATCTGGGGGTCCCCTTGTTAAAGGGGGCTTCCAGATTCCGATAAGCCCCCCGCCCGCAGACCCCCACAACCACCGGCCAGGGTTGTGGGGATGAGGCCCTTGTCCTCATCAACATGGGGACAAGGTGTTTTGGGGGGCTACCCCAAAGCACCCTCCCAATGTTGAGGGCATGTGGCCTGGTACGGTTCAGGAGGGGGGCCGCACTCTCATCCCCCCCTCTTTTCCTGCGGCCTGCCAGGTTGCGTGCTCAGATAAGGGTTTGGTATGGATTTTTGGGGGGACCCCACGCCGTTTTTTTTTTTTTTGGCGCGGGGTTCCCCTTAAAATCCATACCAGACCTGAAGGGTCTGGTATGGAATTTAGGGGGAACCCCACGTCATTTTTTTTTTTTTAATTTTGGCCGGGGTTCCCCTTAATATCCGTACCAGACCTGAAGGGCCTGGTATGGAATTTAGGGGGACTCCCACGTCATTTTTTTTTTTTAATTTTGGTTCGGGGTTCCCCTTTGGGGAATTCCCATGCCGTTTTTATCAATGAACTTCTATGTGTATTGTCGGCAATGCAATAGCCGCGGGTAGTTTTAAATGAGTTTTTTCCTTCAAAATGTCATTTTGCTGTCAGACTGTTCTAAACACAGGAAACATGCGCCCCTTTACAGGCATACTATAGACACCCCCCAGGTACGAAATTTAAAGGGATATTACACTTTTATTGTTTGACTTTAAGCATTATTAAAATCACTGCTCCTGAAAAAACGGCCGTTTTTAAAACTTTTTTTTGCATTGATCCATGTCCCCTGGGGCAGGACCCAGGTCCCCAAACACTTTTTATGACAATAACTTGCATATTAGCCTTTAAAATTAGCTCTGTGGATTATTCATGTTCGTGTCCCATAGACTTTAACGGTGTTCGCGTGTTCGAACTAACTTTTTTCCTGTTCGCATGTTCTGGTGCGAACCGAACAGGGGGGTGTTCGGCTCATCCCTAGTGGTGGCCTACAACACGTATGACGGGACTAGAAAAAGGAACTGCAAGAGCCAGTAGCCAATAGCTTCTGTCTCCTACCTGCTTCAGAGCATGCGTCGTTTTTGGTCCATCGGAACAGCATACAGACAAGCGGTTTTACTGATAGGAATTGATTCTGTTGGAAATATTTTGAACATGTTTCATTTCTAGGTCCGTCAGAATTTTCAAAAAAAAAAAGTCCGATGAGACATAAACACGATCGGAATAGACGATGAAAATCTTCCGTCAGACTGTTTCTGCTTGTGTGTATGCGGCTTTAGAAATTCAATAGCTAAGCTCACCTTTCTCCCCCTTCCAGTGTTGACTTAGCAGCCTTCCATTGTAGCACCCTTCTTTCTAATCGCTAATGTACATGCAGGGCAGATGCTCTGGAGGAGAGAAACCAAGTGAACTTCAGTGCTTCTTATGTGGAATTTGAAGGTAATATGTTCCAGAGTGTCTGCAGCTACAGAGGTCATCAAGAGCTTTCTTTAAAGTACATTTATTGCATGGTAAAAATATGTAAATACTTAAATGTCCATAACCCTGCCACATATTTACTCTAAACTTACATACAGATAGCATAAAATTGTATATGCAGATATAAGATATGTTGGATCAGACCTTTTTTAGAGGAACTTTGCAAGTAAAGCTGGCCATATGCAGATCGGTTTCTTGATCAACCAGTAAGCTGATCAAAAAAAACTGAACGGATTCCCCCATTCACACATTCGAGGTGGATGGGAGAATTCTCTCTGCTGTGCTATTGTATTCTGGCAGTGAATATTCCTCCACTGTCAGAGTATAGTGATCAATGGGACAACTGTTGGATGTATGCATCAATAGAGTATTTCCAACAGTCCAGTTCAAGAGAAGCCAATCATTGAATTGAATTCTCTGCAGTGGGAACAGCCATAGATGGATCGAAAATTCAGCTGTTCCTTGAAGAACTGTCTGAATTTCGATCAAACTATAGCCAACTTTACTTAACCACCTAGGGGCCAAGCCTATTTTTGACACTTGTTGTTTACAAGTAGGGATGAGCCAAACACCCCCTGGTTCGGTTCGCACCAGAACATGCAAACAGACAAAAAGTTTGTGCGGTTAAACGCGGTTAACCACTTCAGCCCCGGAAGGATTTACCCCCTTCCTGACCAGAGCACTTTTTACAATTTGGCACTGTGTCGCTTTAACTGCTAATTGCGCGGTCATGCAATGCTGTACCCAAACAAAATTTGCGTCCTTTTCTTCCCACAAATAGAGCTTTCTTTTGATGGTATTTGATCACCTCTGCCATTTTTATTTTTTGCGCTATAAACGGAAAAAGACTGAAAATTTTGAAAAAAAATTATATTTTCTAATTTTTGTTATAAAAAAAATCCAATAAACCCAATTTTAGTCATACATTTAGGTCAAAATGTATTCGGCCACATGTCTTTGGTAAAAAAAATGTCAATAAGTGTATATTTATTGGTTTGCGCAAAAGTTATAGCGCCTACAAACTAGGGTACATTTTCTGGAATTTACACAGCCTTTAATTTATGACTGCTTATGTCAATTCTTGAGGTGCTAAAATGGCAGGGCAGTACAAACCCCCCCCAAATGACCCCATTTTGGAAAGTAGACACCTCAAGGAAATTGCTGAGAGGCATGTTGAGCCCATTGAATATTAATCTTTTTTGTCCCAAGTGATTGAATAATGACAAAAAAAAAAAAAATTACAAAAAGTTGTCACTAAATTATATATTGCTCACACAGGCCATAGGCATATGTGGAATTGCACCCCAAAATACATTCAGCTGCTTTTCATGAGGATACCACATGTGTGGGACTTTTTGGGAGCCTAGCCGTGTACGGGGCCCCGAAAACCAATCACCGCCTTCAGGATTTCTAAGGGTGTAAACTCCTCACTACCTATCACAGTTTTGAAGGCCATAAAATGCCCAGATGGCAGAACCCCCCCCCTCAAATGACCCCATTTTTGGAAAGTAGACACCCCAAGCTATTTGCTGAGAGGTATGTTGAGTCCATGGAATATTTTATAATTTGACACAAGTTGCGGGAAAGTGACAATTTTTTTTTTTTGCACAAAGTTGTTACTAAATGATATATTGCTCACACAGGCCATGGGCATATGTGGAATTGCACCCCAAAATACATTTAGCTGCTTCTCCTGAGTACGGGGATACCACGTGTGTGGGACTTTTTGGGAGCCTAGCCGCGTACGGGGCTCCGAAAACCAATCACCGCCTTCAGGATTTCTAAGGGCGTAAATTTTTGATTTCACTCTTCACTGCCTATCACAGTTTCGGAGGCCATGGAATGCCCAGATGGCACAACCCCCCCAGATGACCCCATTTTGGAAAGTAGACATTCCAAGCTATTTGCTGAGTGGCATGGTGAGTATTTTGCCGCTCTCATTTGTTTTTGAAAATGAAGAAAGACAAGAAAAATTTTTTTTTTTTTTTCAATTTTCAAAACTTCGTGACAAAAAGTGAGGTCTGCAAAATACTCACTATACCTCTCAGCAAATAGCTTGGGGTGTCTACTTTCCAAAATAGGGTCATTTGGGGGGGGGGTTTGTGCCACCTGGGCAACTGTTATAGGCAGTGAAGAATGAAATAAAAAATTTACACCCTTAGAAAGCCTGAAGGCGGTGCTTGGTTTTCGGGGTCCCCTACATGGCTAGGCTCCCAAAAAGTCTCACACATGTGGTATCCCCATACTCAGGAGAAGCAACAGAATGTATTTTGGGGTGTAATATCACATATTCCCATGGCATGTTTGAGCAATATATCATTTAGTGACAACTTTGTGCAAAAAAAAAAAAAAATTTGTCTCTTTCCCGCAACTTGTGTCACAATATAAAATATTCCATGGACTCGACATGCCTCTCAGCAAATAGCTTGGGGTGTCTACTTTCCAAAATGGGGTCATTTGGGGGGGTTTGAACTGTTCTGGCATTTTATTCACAACATTTAGAAGCTTATGTCACACATCACCCACTCTTCTAACCACTTGAAGACAAAGCCCTTTCTGACACTTTTTGTTTACATGAAAAATTTTTTTTTTTTTGCAAGAAAATTACTGTGAACCCCCAAACATTATATATTTTTTTAAAGCAAATGCCCAACAGAATAAAATGGTGGGTGTTTCATTTTTTTTTTCACATAGTATTTGCGCAGCGATTTTTCAAACGCATTTTTTGGGGAAAAAACACACTTTTTAAAATTTTAATGCACTAAAACACACTATATTGCCCAAATGTTTGATGAAATAAAAAAGATGATCTTAGGCCGAGTACATGGACACCAAACATGACATGCTTTAAAATTGCGCACAAACGTGCAGTGGCGACAAACTAAATACATTTTTAAAAGCCTTTAAAAGCCTTTACAGGTTACCACTTTAGATTTACAGAGAAGGTCTACTGCTAAAATGACTGCCCTCGATCTGACCTTTGCGGTGATACCTCACATGCATAGTGCAATTGCTGTTTACATTTGACGCCAGACCGATGCTTGCGTTCGCCTTTGCGCGAGAGCAGGGGAGGACAGGGGTGCTTTTTTTTTTTTTTCTTTAAATTTTTTTTTTGCTTTTTTATCTTATTTTTAAACTGTTCCTTTCATTTTTTTTAAATAATTTTTATTGTTATCTCAGGGAATGTAAATATCCCCTATGATAGCAATAGGTAGTGACAGGTACTCTTTTTTGAAAAAATGGGGGTCTGTTAGACCCTAGATCTCTCCTCTGCCCTCAAAGCATCTGACCACACCAAGATCGGTGTGATAAAATGCTTTCCCAATTTCCCAATGGCGCTGTTTACATCCGGCGAAATCTAAGTCATGAAATGCTCGTAGCTTCCGGTTAGGCCATAGAGATGTTTGGAGTCACTATGGTCTCTAATCAGCTCTATGGTCAGCTGGCTGAATCACCGGCTGCATTCTCAGGTTCCCTGTTGGGACAGGAGAGCCAGAGAAAAACATGGAAGACGGTGGGGGGGGGGCATTCCCTCCCACTGCTTGTAAAAGCAGTCTAGAGGCTAATTAGCCACTAGGATTGCTTTTACATGAAAGCTGACCGCTGGCTGAAAAGAATGATACCGAGATGATACCTAAACCTGCAGGCATCATTCTGGTATAACCACTCAAAGTCCAGCAACATACCAGTACGTTGTTAGGCATATATTGTAATCTTTTTTTTTTCATGCAGCCTGTGGGCTGAACGAAAAAAAGAGATTGATCGGTGGGTATGCCCACCATTAGAATACCTCCCTTCATCCACCCACTTCTAATGATGGGCATACATGCACCGTTTATATATGCGGAAGCATGGGGGCATCCTCCCGCAAAAGGTAGGAGCAAATCACTCCTCCGCCCCTGCTGCCCCCATGCTTCGGCATATATCATCTCCGCTGGAGTTACGGCTTTATAGATCGTGGGAGCAAACGCTGTTACTGTCAAGATAAATAAATCCGCGCTGCAGCTGAATGGCGTACCTGAAGACAAAAAAATGGTTAACAATAAAACACAGTAAACGGTAAAGTATAAAAAATTGCATACCTGAAAAGCAAACATGATAAAACATAATAACAATAAAACATTGCAGAATAGAATACAGTAAAAAAGAGCAGAACAATAGAGAGAGAATAGAGAGAGAGAACAATAAAACGACAACTATTCTTGTTTTTATTTTATATTTTTTTGTGTTTTTTTTTTTTTTTACGCTTTTTTTGTAACTGTAACTTTTGTAACTGTAACCGGTTCCAGGTTCAGGTCTCTCAAAATGCGATGTCATCTTGGAAGACCCTGTGAAAGTGTGCCTAGTCTGTGCAATGCTGTACCCTGCGCTAATACTCAACTAGTGTATGGTAGCGTTCAAAACATTCACCAATGCAAAGACCAGGATTGTCAGGACAGGAGGGACAATAATAGCGGGTGTCACGCCTATATCCGCGCTTGCTGCAGACACGACATCTTTTTTGGGGGGGTTTGTTGGGTAGGGGTACTCGGGAGGACATAAAGTAAATGCCTCTCATGCAGCCGAATGCATTTGGTTAGGGATATGAATGGGGGAAGTACGGGCGCTGCAGAAGTGGTGGGTTCCCAATTAGGATTGGTGAATGCAGCAGGAAGGGCATTATGGGCACGACGGGCCTGTGTTTGTCTTCTTCTTGGTGGCAGCGGGACACTACTTGTGCTTGCCACCTCACCAGCTTGAACTGCACTTATGGGACTCGCCACGTCACCAAGTATTACTGCAGTGCTGGTTTGACTACGACCGGGGTGTACTAGGCCGCTGGTGCTTGCCAGTTCACCAAAACGCTACCAAAAAAACTGTTAGCGATCGCAGGGATCAGGCCTGACTCTGCGAACGCTGCAGTTATGCGTTTAGTGTTTTGTAAGTGACAGTGATCGATCGATACTGCACTTGGGTCGGCTGGGCTGGGTGGAGGGGCAAAACGCAGGTGCTAGCAGGTATCTGGGCTGATCCCGCTAACACTGCGTTTTTGGGAACCCTAAACTGCTGGGGACGCTAGTATAGATCTGATCGGATCAGATATTGATCTGTTCAGATACTATACCACTAAGGGAGGTGTACGGTGCGTGCATGGGTGTTAGCAGTACTGGCGCTAACCTGATGCTGCCTGGGGCTGGTGCTTGCCAGTTCACCAAAACACTACCAAAAAAACTGTTAGCGATCGCAGGAATCAGGCCTGACTCTGCTAACGCTGCAGTTATGCGTTTAGTGTTTTGTAAGTGACAGTGATCGATCGATACTGCACTTGGGTGGGCTGGGCCGGGCGGAGGGGCAAAACGCAGGTGCTAGCAGGTATCTGGGCTGATCCCGCTAACACTGCGTTTTTGGGAACCCTAAACTGCTGGGGACGCTAGTATAGATCTGATCGGATCAGATATTGATCCGTTCAGATACTATACCACTAAGGGAGGCGTATGCTGCGTGCGTGGGTGTTAGCGGTACTGGCGCTAACCTGACACTGCCTGGGGCGACGCAGGCCTTATCTGACCCTAAAACCTAAGTTATATCACCGCCGGGCGATCAGGGGGCTAAACCTTTATTCGGTAATAAACGGCGGGTGCCCTGGCACTATAAAAAATAAACTAACTAACCAGCGTCATCTGTAACAGTTATACGGTGATCACTGGTGAAAGGGTTAACTAGGGGGCAATCAAGGGGTTAAAACCTTTATTAGGTAGTATATGGGGGTCCCTGACGCTATAAAACACTGACGGCGAACCTAAATATTTACCTCCCTAACTAGCGTCACCAGTGACACTAATACAGCGATCAGAAAAATGATCGCTTAGTGACACTGGCGACGGGGGGATGATCAAGGGGTTAAAACTTTATTAGGGGAGGTTAGGGGGGTACCCTAGACCTAAAGGGGGCTAACATTAACTGCCCTACCACACTAACTGTCACAAACTGACACCAATGCAGTAATCAGAAAAAAAAAAAACTGCTTGGTGTCAGTGTGACGGGGGGGGGTGATTAGGGGGTGATCGGGGGGGTCGGGGGGTAAAGGGGGGTGTACAGTATGCCTGGCATGTTCTACTGTGTGTATAGTGTTTGTGCACACATAGCGATGTCTTCTCTCCTCGGCGCCGGAACGGAAAATACCGAGCCGAGGAGAGATGACATCACTTCCTCAGCTTCTGTTTACTATGCAGAAGCCGAGGAAGCCTGTCATTCGCCAGGAGCGATCGTGAGGGGGGAGCAACGAATGAGTGGCCTCCCCCTCACCTCTCATTGCTTCTGATGAGAATCCGACCGCCGCAGGCACCGGGGGGGTACCTGTAAGTCCTTTTGCCTGCCCGTGCCATTCTGCCGACGTACATCGTCGTGCGGCGGTCGGCAAGTGGTTAAAGTCTATGGGACATGAAAAATCAAGTGTTAATTTTAAAGGTTTATATGCAAGTTATTACCATAAAAAGTGTATGGGGACCCGGGTCCTGATCCAGGGGGTATCAATGTAAAAAAAAGTCCATAGTCTGGTATGGATATTAAGGGGAACTCCATGCCAATTTTTTTTTTTAAATGGCGTGGGGGTCCCCCCAAAATCAATACCAGACCCTTATCTGAGCGTGCAACCTGGAAGGCCGCAGGAAAAGAGGGGGCGAGAGAGCGCCCTCCCTTCTGAAACTTACCGAGCCACATGCCCTCAACATGGGGAGGGTGCTTTGGGGCCAAGGGCCTCATCCCCACAACCCTTACCAGGTGGTTGTGTGGGTCTGTGGGCAGGGGGCTTATTGGACTCTGGAAGCCCCCCTTAACAGGGGGACCCCCAGATCTCGCCCCCCATGTGAATGGGTAGGGGTACATTGTACCCCTACCCATTCACCAATAAAGTGTCAAAACAGTAAAAATGACAGGAGACAGTTTATGACAATTCCTTTATAAAAAAAAAAAACTAACTCATCCGTTACGTAACCCCGCCCCTTCTGACATCACGGGGAATGCAACAGGGAAGTCCCCGTCAAGTCCCTGTGCGTCAGAGGGGGGCGGGGTCATCGGGAGGCCCCGCCCCCCATTATTTAAGAACTGTCAGAAGAGGAGAAGCATCACACAGCAGGAGCCTCCCATCATGCCATCATGTATGCAGAGTGGCCCGAGGAGAAGAAGGGAAGAAGACGCCGCAGAGGAAGATGCTGGACGAGAACACCGGAGGAAGAACCAGAAGAAGAAGAAGATGGAGGAAGAAACCGAAGGAAGATAGAAGATAAAAAAAGAAGATAGAAGATAGAAGTAAGAAGAAGCATTTAAATAAAGGAATTGTCAAAAACTGTCTCTTGTCATTTTAAACGTTTTTGACAGTTTTTTTGTGAAATGGTACCCTTACCATTTCACACAGGGGGGAGGGCTGGGATCTGGGGGTCCCCTTGTTAAAGGGGGCTTCCAGATTCCGATAAGCCCCCCGCCCGCAGACCCCCACAACCACCGGGCAAGGGTTGTGGGGATCAGGCCCTTGTCCCCATCAACATAGGGACAAGGTGTTTTGGGGGGCTACCCCAAAGCACTCTCCCAATGTTAAGGGCATGTTGCCTGGTACGGTTCAGGAGGGGGGGGCACTCTCTCGTCCCCCCTCTTTTCCTGCTGCCTGCCGGGTTGCGTGCTCGGATAAGGGTCTGGTATGGATTTTTGGGGGGACCCCACATCATTTTTTTTTTTTTTTTAATTTTGGTTCGGGGGTTCCCCTGTGGGGAATTCCCATGCCGTTTTTATCAATGAACTTTTATGTGTATTGTTGGACCGGCAATTCATTAATAGCAGCAAGTAGTTTTAAATTACTTTTTTTCCTTTGAAATGTCATTTTGCTGTCAGACTGTTCTAAACACGGGAAACATGTGCCCCTTTACAGGCATACTATAGACACCCCCCAGGTACGAAATTTAAAGGAATATTAAACTTTTATTGTTTCACTTTAAGCATTAGTAAAATCACTGCTCCTGAAAAAACGGCCGTTTTTAAAACTTTTTTTTGCATTGATCCATGTCCCCTGGGGCAGGACCCAGGTCCCCAAACAATTTTTATGACAATACCATGCATATAAGCCTTTAAAATTAGCACTTTTTATTTCTCCCATGGACTTTTAAAGGATGTTCCGCGGCTTTCGAATTTGCCACGAACACCCCAAATTGTTCGCTGTTCGGTGAACTGGCGAACAGCTGATGTTCGAGTCGAACATGAGTTCAACTCGAACTCGAAGCTCATCCCTATTCTCTAACAAGACAAAACAGACCTGTCCAAAGATATAGCATTGACTTTACCAAATATCACAGCAAAAATTACTTTAAGCCTAGGTTTCCACTATTGCTACCTGAAAGTCGCACAATTTTTTCAGCAATTTTGATGTGACTTGAAGCAATGCCTGTGTATTCTTAAGGTCTATGGACCTCAAGTCACATCAAAGTCAGACCAAAGTAGTGCAGGGACGACTTGAAGTCGCACAGATATGAACGGTACTCATTGGAAATCATGGGGTAGAACTTGTCAGGTGACTTTGCAGTCCCAAGTCGCAGGACAAGTTGCACAAGTGGAAACAGCCTTAAGCAGGGTTTCTTAACCAGGGTTCCATGGAAGTCTAGTGTTCCTCTAGAGCAGGGGTAGGCAACCTTGGCCCTCCAGCCATGGTGAAACTACAAATCCCATCATGCCTTTGCCTCTAGGAGTCATGCCTGTGATTGTTAGGATCTTGCAATGTCTCATGGGACTTGTAGTTTCAAAACAGCTGGAGGGCCAAGGTTGCCTACCCCTGCTCTAGAGGTTACCAGGGGAAACAGTGAGTTGGTATATTTCTACGGTTTAAACCGGCTTAAACCATTTTACCTCTTTGTTAGCAAAAAAAACTGACAGCAATTCTAATTCTTCTCCACTGTATCCAACTTACTGAATATCGCAATAAGATAAAATACTGCATGGTTTCATGAGATAAATACTGCATGTGGTTCTTTTTTTTTCTAAATTTTTAAATTTTTTTTTAGGATATCAAAGAACAAATACAAAATTGTAACAAAATGTATATTACACTATCAATATAAGTGCATTATAAACAATCATAGTAAAAAGGGGAAAGCAAAATGGAAAGTAACAAGTATAAGTAATAAGAAAGTGTTCACAGAAACTAGGCACATATGTGTAATGGATCAGTTCCTTATGATGTACGCAGTAAACGTAGTATGGGAAAGAGCCTAGAACCTTAAGGTCAGTCCAGGCCATATATACAGGCAGTGTAGAATTAAATTAAGATTAGGACGTGCTTGGTAGTATGGAGGTCCCGAATTCCGAAAGGTCCCATGGTTCCCATATTTTATTAAATTGGGGAATGCAATCATGTACCAAGGCCGTCAAAAACTCCATTGTCCGAATCTCAGCCACCAATTGTAGAAATCTGGACCATGGAGGAGGTATATTGGATAACCAGAACAATGAGATAAGCCTCCTGGCGGCTAGTAACATATAAGATATCAGTTTGTTTGTCTTCTTAGATACCCCTAAAGGAGGTAGACCCAATAGGTAGTTCAAAGGATCCATCGGAAGGGACAGCCCAGTTACATTTTGTATAAGGAAATGTACATCATACCAAAAGGGTTGAATTAAGATGCATTGCCAAAAGATGCGAAATAGTGAGCCTATATCAGTTCCACACTGCCAACAATGCTGCGGAACTGATGGATCATACTTATGAATTACATCAGGAGTTCTGTACCAAAACATGAGAATCTTAATGGTTGTCTCCCTCTGAGTGACACATTTGGAAGATCTAAAAGTAGAGGACCAAATCTTATCCCACATCTGTATTGTGACAGGACAGCCAACTAAATGAGACCACCGATCCAGGACTGTAGCATCCCAATAAGTACGCTCCATTGAGTGACATTGGTGAAACCAGTCAGGGACCAGCACTGCTGGAGATGAGGGACTCTCCTAGCTGCCAGGGGAAGAACTCCTCCAGTGAGAGTGGGGGGGCAGCAAAGGGAAAGGAAAGACAGATTCTGGTGGTAGGGGACTCAATTCTTAGAAGGACAGAGAGGGCAATCTGTAACCAAGACCTGAAGCGCCGAACAGTATGTTGTCTACCGGGCGCTCGGGTTCGGCACATCACGGATCTTGTGGACAGATTACTGGGAGGGGCTGGGGAAGACCCGGCTGTCATGGTGCACGCTGGCACCAATGACAAAGTCAGAGGCAGATGGAGTGTCCTAAAGAACGATTTTAGGGACTTAGGTGCTAAATTGAGGAAAAGGACCTCCAAGGTAGTGTTCTCAGGAATACTACCGGTACATCGAGCCACACCAGAAAGGCAGAGGGAGATTAGGGAAGTAAACAAGTGGCTGAAGAGCTGGTGTAGTAAGGAGGGGTTTGGGTTCCTGGAGGACTGGGCCGACTTCTCAGTCGGTAACCGGTACTATAGAAGGGACAGACTGCACCTAAATAAGGAGGGTGCAGATCTGCTGGGAATGAAGATGGCCAAAAAGTTAGAGGGGTTTTTAAACTAGGCGATGGGGGGGAGGGTCCAGAGACAGTGATAGCCAGCGCCGAAGATATTCCAGAGGGTAGTATTGGGGGCATTAGTGGTAGGTTAACCAAAGCACAAAAACACAAGGTGAGTATAGTAGCAAGTCCTAGTTGCAATCTTGAAACACCCAATACGAGGACAATATGCGACCGGTCTAAACTATGTGGCATGTTCACCAATGCCAGGAGCATGGCGGACAAGATGGGTGAACTAGAGATACTGTTGTACAAGGAGGATTTGGATTTTGTGGGAATTTCAGAGACCTGGTTCAACAGCTCTCATGATTGGCTGGCAAACATTCAAGGGTATACCCTATACCGCAAGGATAGAGAGGGTAAAAAAGGGGGAGGGGTATGCCTATATATCAAGAATAATGTACAAGCGAATGTGAGAGATGACATCACTGAGGGAGCTAGAGAGGAGGTGGAATCCTTATGGGTAGAGCTCCAAAGGGATGAAGCTAAGGGGAAAATAATACTGGGAGTATGCTATAGGCCCCCTAACCTGAGGGAGGAAGTGGAGATGGATCTCCTATCACAAATTGGATTAGCAGCAAGGATGGGAAGTGCTATCATAATGGGGGATTTTAATTATCCAGACATAGACTGGGCGGAGGGAACCGCGCATTCATTTAAGGCTCGCCAGTTCCTTAATGTCTTGCAGGACAATTTTATGGGTCAGATGGTAGACGCACCAACTATAAATAAAACATTACTGGATCTACTGATTACCAACAATACAGACCTGATCACAGATGTGGAAATACGGGGCAATTTAGGTAACAGCGATCACAGGTCAATTAGTTTCAGTATAAATCACACAAATAGGAAACATGAAGGGAACACAAAGACACTGAATTTCAAAAGAGCCAACTTCCCTAAACTACAAACCTTGCTAAAAGGCATAAATTGGGATAAAAAATTAGGAACAAAGAATACGGAGGAGAGATGGGTTTGCTTTAAGAGCATATTAAATAAGGGCATTAGTGAATGTATCCCATTGGGTAATAAATTTAAAAGAGCGAACAAAAATCCTGGATGGCTTAACTCCAATGTAAAAATGCATATAAAAGCAAAGGAGAAGGCCTTCAAAAAATACAAGGTTGAGGGATCATCCTCAGCATTCAGACTTTATAAAGAATGCAATAAGAAATGTAAGGGTGCAATTAGGACGGCTAAGATAGAACATGAAAGACACATAGCGGAGGAGAGCAAAAAAATCCCAAGAAATTCTTTAAGTATGTAAACAGTAAAAAAGGGAGGACAGACCATATTGGCCCCATAAAGAATGAGGAAGGACATCTGGTTACAAAGGATGGGGAGATGGCAAAGGTATTGAATTTATTCTTCTCCTCAGTCTTCACGAGTGAATCGGGGGGCTTCAGTAACCAAACATGCAGTGTTTATCCTCATGACACAACACAGGAAGCACCTCCATGGTTAATAGAGGACGGAATTAAAATTAGACTTGAGAAACTTAACATTAATAAATCACCGGTACCAGATGGCTTGCATCCGAGGGTACTTAGGGAACTCAGTCAGGTGATTGCCAGACCGTTGTTCCTAATTTTTACAGACAGTCTATTGACTGGAATGGTACCAGCTGATTGGAGAAAAGCCAATGTAGCACCAATATTTAAAAAGGGCCCAAAAAACATCCCTGGGAATTACAGACCAGTTAGCCTAACATCAATAGTATGTAAACTCTTGGAGGGGATGATAAGGGACTATATACAAGATTTTAGTAATAAGAACGATATCATTAGCAGTAATCAGCATGGATTCATGAAGAATCGTTCTTGCCAAACCAATCTATTAACCTTCTATGAGGAGGTGAGTTGCCATCTAGATAAAGGAAGGCCCGTAGACGTGGTGTATCTGGATTTTGCAAAAGCATTTGACACAGTTCCCCATAAAGTTTACTGTACAAAATAAGGTCCGTTGGCATGGACCATAGGGTGAGTACATGGATTGAAAACTGGCTACAAGGGCGAGTTCAGAGGGTGGTGATAAATGGGGAGTACTCAGAATGGTCAGGGGTGGGTAGTGGGGTTCCCCAGGGTTCTGTGCTGGGACCAACCCTATTTAATTTGCTTATAAATGACCTGGAGGATGGGATAAACAGTTCAATTTCTGTATTTGCAGAAGATACTAAGCTAAGCAGGGCAATAACTTCTCCGCAGGATGTGGAAACCTTGCAAAAAGACCTGAACAAATTAATGGGGTGGGCGACTACATGGCAAATGAGGTTCAATGTAGAAAAATGTAAAATAATGCATTTGGGTGGCAAAAATATGAATGCAATCTATACACTGGGGGGAGAACCTCTGGGGGAATCTAGGATGGAAAAGGACCTGGGGGTCCTAATAGATGATAGGCTCAGCAATGGCATGCAATGCCAAGCTGCTGCTAATAAAGCAAACAGAATATTGGCATGCATTAAAAGGGGGATCAACTCCAGAGATAAAACGATAATTCTCCCGCTCTACAAGACTCTGGTCCGGCCGCACCTAGAGTATGCTGTCCAGTTCTGGGCACCAGTCCTCAGGAGGGATGTACTGGAAATGGAGCGAATACAAAGAAGGGCAACAAAGCTAATAAAGGGTCTGGAGGATCTTAGTTATGAGGAAAGGTTGCAAGCGCTGAACTTATTCTCTCTGGAGAAGAGACACTTGAGAGGGGATATGATTTCAATTTACAAATACTGTACTGGTGACCCCACAATAGGGATAAAACTTTTTCGCAGAAGAGAGTTTAATAAGACTCATGGCCACTCATTACAATTAGAAGAAAAGAGGTTTAACCTTAAACTACATAGAGGGTTCTTTACTGTAAGAGCGGCAAGGATATGGAATTCCCTTCCACAGGCGGTGGTCTCAGCGGGGAGCATTGATAGCTTCAAGAAACTATTAGATAATCACCTGAATGACCGCAACATACAGGGATATATAATGTAATACTGACATATAATCACACACATAGGTTGGACTTGATGGACTTGTGTCTTTTTTCAACCTCACCTACTATGTAACTATGTAACTATGTAACCTGCGCATATAATGGTACAATGTCTCCGTGATTGGAGTAGACTCATGGAGGATACGGTAAATACAGGAAATTAAATGTAATTGATGAGGACCTTGAGCACACAAGTATTCAAAAGTAGTTGGCATATCTAGGGTCAGGGATGGCGATTTAGAGTGAAAGAAGTGTCTAACCTGTAAGTAAAAGTGGAAGAGATGTGGTAGTAAATCAAATTTCTCACTCAGAGTGTTAAAGGTATGCAGCCTCCTCGTTATGGGATGAACCAGGTCCTGAAGCTGGAAGAGATGAACATTTATCCATGGAAAGATCCTACCTAGGGACATACTATCTGGAATGAGAGGGTTGAATAGTATATTTACAAGAGGAGAGCAGGAGGACATAAGGGGATAGCGTTTGTGGCAATTACGCCAAATGGTTAAAGTTAGTGCCATTGGGCCAGTACATTGACGTTTATATATAGGGTCTAAAACAGGGGGGGCACCCCAAACCAAGGAGCCCGGATGAACTGGGTAGAGTACCCCCTTCTCAATGGCAGACCATTGGTTTGGTGCATGTAAGGAAGTCCAAGAGGTAATGGCCCTTAAATGCGTAGCATGATAATATTTAATAATGTCCGGAGCTCCCAAACCTCCTCTGGATCATAGCTTGCTATGCGGTGAGCTCTGCCATTCCAAATAAATTTTAGAAAAATCCTGTGAAGTGTTTTTAGTTGTGAAGCAAAATAATAAAGCAGCCTGGGTAGGATAGACATTTTTAAAATGTTCATTCTGCCTAAGAGAGACAGGGGGTATTTGGTCCAGTTCAACAGAGACTTATTAATATCCATTATCAGAGGAGGGAAGTTAGTGCTATAAAGGGAGGAATAGGAAGGGGTAAGTAGGATACCCAAGTATTTGAGAGAGGTATTACACCATTTTTAAGGGTATGATTCTTTCAGTTGGGATAATAATGGCGTTGGAATGTGTATAGGGAAGGCTTCAGTTTTAGAAGTGTTGACTTTACACCCAGAAATAGCACTAAAAGAGGTCAATAATTTATGTAGTGAGGGAAGAGACAACAGCGGGTTAGTGATAGTGAGCAAAATGTCGTCTGCAAATAACGATAATTTATATTCCCCCTGTCTCATCACCACCCCACGTATATCCGGATGAACACGGATAGACTCGGCTAGGGGTTCTAGGCACAGGATAAAAAGCAATGGCGAAAGGGGACAACCCCCCCTTGTCATGGGGAAGTCAGGAGACAGAAAGGACGACATTTGCACCTGAGCTGAGACAGTTTAATATAAGGCCTCTAAAGCTTTTAAAAAAGGACCATCAAAACCACATATTTTTAAGGTGGCAAACATGTAGGGCCAACTTAGCCTATCAAAAGCTTTCTGCACGTCTAAATTTAGAATCAATGCCGAACGGGAGGTTCTATCCAAGAGGTCTATTAGGTCTATTGTATGCCGGGTGTTATCTCCCGCGTGTCTACCAAGGACGAAACCCACCTGATCCCTGTGTACCAGTTTGGGGATGAGCGTGGAAAGTCGGGAAGTGAGAATTTTAGTAAATATCTTGTAGTCTGAATTTAGGAGGGCTATGGGTCTGTAGTTATCTGGGACAGAGGGATCCTTTCCAGGCTTAGGGATAACCGAAATAAATGAATGGGAGAACTGTGGATATGAAGGAGTACCCTTGAGGAGGGAATCATATAAAGCTAGCATATGAGGAGATAGAATGTCAAAGAAAGATTTGTAGTAGGAGTAGGGCAAGCCATCTGGGCCTGGGGATTTGTGTAATGGGAGATTTTTAATTATAGCAAAGAGTTCCTCAGTTAATACTGCTACGTTAAAACTCTCTAAATCCGTTGTAGTTAGTTTCGGTAGCTTTATATTGGAAAAAAAGGACTCAAAATGTCCCTGGGTAAATTCAAAATGGTTCTCCGGGGTCAGGCAATTATACAGTTTGTTGTAAAAGTTGCCAAAAATTTTGGACATCTCACGAGGGCATTGAGTTCTAGATCCGCCTGACTGTAGAAGAAATTCAGGCAAGGAATTGAACGGACGAGGGCATAACTTATTAATTAACATCTTGTGGGGTTTATTGGAGTATTCATAAAATTTTTGCTTCGTCCGCAGCATGGACCTAGCTGTTTTGTCAAGTTTTGTTGATTTAATTTGTTCTCTAAGATGAATGACTTTACGTAGTTTCATCACTGTGGGACCACCAAGAAGCCTCCACTCAGCAATTATCAGAGCGGACATTAAGGACTGTAAAAGACTATTTCTATCCCTCTTCAGCCGAGAGCCCTCCGCTATACACACACCTCGGAAAACAGCCTTGTGTGCTTCCCACAGTGTAGAAACCTGAGACACTGATCCAGAGTTGAGTAAAAAATATTCTTTCAAGCCATTTGCTAGAATAGAGTGGGATACGTCAGACTGCAGAAGGTGGCCATTAAAACGCAGATGACAGGATTTGGTATAGGTCTGGGATAGCATAAGGTCTAACATAATGGGCGCATGGTCCGACCATGTAATGGGAGAAATATCTGATTCGACTACATAAGGGATGAGTGGAGCCAAGATAAAAAAGATCTGCAGTTTAGCACCCTTGTACATAATTTGGGATTTATTGCGAGTCGCGAAAGTTAGTGCCTCCTTACTTTCAAAGTAATGAAACCGTACCACAACATCTCTGGGTCTAGCTCCAGCCGGAGGCTTTGGGCCCAGGGATCTATGGGCCCTGTCCAAGTGCCAATCTATGTCCACAACTGAGGGAGCCAGATTGTTAAAGAGGCCCAGAAGGTAGGATCGGAGCTCAGAATCGCCCACTGTCTCCAGAATCCCTCTGAATCGTAGGTTTTGTCTTCTTTCTCTGTTCTCCAAATCCTCCTGCTGTAGTTGTAGTTGAGATACAGAAAGGCGTAAGGTATGGTTTTCCTCCTCAATCGCTTGTACGTAGTTTATCATTTCGTCGAATTTGCTCTCCAGAGTGTCTGTGCGATCTCCAATTTGGTTTATTTCCCCCTCAATTCGGCAGCTAGTTTGCTTACCTCAGCCGAAACATTGGACGTAATCTGTTGAAGTAAAAGCTGCAGCTTAGAGTCCAGAATGTCAGGGGTGAGAGTCATATTTGAGGGTGAAAGAGTGGGTGCATGGTTCTGCGAGTTAGTCAGAGAGGACTTGTAGCATCTTTCGAATCTAGGGAGGGATCTAGCAGGGCAAAAGGATTTGCGTAAGGATTAGAGGAGGTAGGTTGTGGTTTGGTAACATAACGCTCCATGTTTGGTTCTTCTCGTGGCCCAATCAGTGGTTTGTAGTATCGTTGCTGTTGGCCAACTTTGCCCATGAGGTATGCAGAGGATTTAGTGATCAAAAATGTAGGCTTACCTCCGACACTGTAGATAGCCAAAGCTGTTGTACGGAGGTCTTGGTGAGCAGACAGGGGCCCTGGATTTATTTAAGCAGCATCTTTCTCAAAGATAATAGTGTGCTTCATTTGGATCTTCAGATCCCCCTGTTTACAGCTCCACCTCCTCCCACCATCAGCCTGAGAGGAGAGAGACAGTCTCTGCAGCCCCCAGCACCTTATGAGTGCCTGTTCAGCCGAAGGGGTAGAAGGAATGACTTTAGGGTGTATATTAGAGTCCTAAGATGGCTGCTGGCCTCCAGGGGTAGGCCGAAGCCGCAGACTATCCTAGGAGACGGCCGCCGGAAAAGTGAACACGGCCACCCCCAGTCCCCAGAACCCCCACGAGGAGGTAGAGGGGGAGGATTGGATAGTCTGACACCTCCTGGGGACTCAGCCGCGGGTGGTGATGCAGATTGTCTTACTCACTGTGTCCCAGGAGAGCGCCTGTAGTCCAGCCCGCAGGCCGCGTCAGATTGGAAGGCCATAGGATGTTGAGGCCGGCTGCCGGATGGACTCCCGCAGCCCCTCCAAGTTGGCAGGCTGATCTGCGTGCTCCCCAGAGACAAAGCGGCCGTCCAGAGTGTGTGGACCGTCCGTCCATCCTCCGATTTGTGGGCTCAGGCATTAAGAGCTGCTGGTCCATCTGTAGGCCCCAAGATGGCGGCGGAGAGTCCTGGTGGCAGAAGGGAAACCTCAATTTAGAACAGGATCTGGCCGTTCAAGGTTCCAAATAAACACCCGGTGCAGAGCGGCAGGGGTCTGTGATCAAAAGTATGTATCTTGTGATTGCGGCAGCATGAGAAGAGGAAACGGATGGCTCTAGATTGGTGCAGGCTATGAGGAGCTCAACTCGCACACGTCTCTCTAGCTGCACGTCCGGACACACCCCTCGCATGTGGCTCTTTAGTAGCGTTTTGTTTTGGTGAATTGCAAAAAAATGATTGAAAAATGCTATGAGCTATTTTTCCGTAAATGTTAAAGAGGAAAATACTGCTTTGTGAATGGAGTCCATTGCTCTCAGCAAGAGAAATCTGCTTTTTTACATCTCTGCAATATCAGTAAATGTATTGGAACAATCAGTGGTAAATTAATTGAAACATCCAGATTCAACCTTAAAATTATACATTGAATTAAATATAAATGGACATACTAGATGGCATTCATAGAGATGAGTAATCCAATTTAGCATGTTAAAGATTCAGCCTGTATTGGGCACGAGGTTCTTCTGTATCAGAAGGTCATAAGGAATTTACCTGCCCCTTGTTGGGGTAAGTAAGTTCCTACAGCTGCCATAGACTGCTGACTAAGCCCTGGTTCACATCAGTGTAGCTTTGAAATCGTGCTACTTAATCTCGATTTTAAAGCCGCAGATCAGTGTGATTTGGATCTCTGATTTCATTGCTGTTTGTGACTTCATTTAACAAAAGTCAAAGCAATTGCAGAAAAGTAGTGCGGGGACCTTTTTCAAAGAAGCTGCAACTTGAGTCACAATAATTTGAACAGTTCCATTATGAAAATAGGGTGCGACTAGTCATGTGATTTTGAACCATTAAACGGCATGACAAATCACATTGGTGTGAATGAGGGCTAAGAGGTCTATTGTACTTGTAATTTGTTTACCACAACACAAAAAAGCAAAAAAAAACAACATTTAACTTATCCTATTTCTACCAGATAGAAAAGGGACGGCTTTCACATAGATTTTAGAATACTAGTGAGTGGGATTTGGGGAAAATTTTATGCTCCAGTTCTCATGATTGGTTATTTCTTTCATTGTTTCCTAGGAAACAGGGTAAAAAGACCCGTTAACAAGATGGATCTGAATCTTGCAAACAAAATCACAGGACAGGATTGGGTCAGCTGCAGGTGAAGTGTATTTTTCATTGCTTGCTCATCTGTAGACTTTATGTGCTGTCAATATTCCATGGCTTTTTGATTAGTGTTACTTCAGACCTCAGAATAATATCAGGCTGTGTAGGTTTGTCAGCAGGGATGCAAGTTATCCACTCAGCTAGTACAGCAGGTTTAAAACAATGTGATTTACTAAAACCTCAATCTCCTTCTCATTCTTTAACTGCAAAAAGTGGAACTCTGCATTTATGAAGAGAAAAAAAACAATTCTCTATAGGCAAGCCACATATGCAGTATATTGCAGAGATTTTAGGAACATTATTTATAGACTTTAAAGGTGGACCTAACAAAAATTTGCTATTGCAGTGCTTACCCCCAGGGTCACCTGAATTTGTGTCACGGTCTAGCCTGCAGATTTCTGTTTGTGAAATTCTTACCTCCTTGCTGCAGGGTTCTGCTAGATCTGTGACTCCAGCTGGGTGTACCTGGGGGCTGCAACATGGTCCCAGCTTGCTGCAAGGCCATCGCCACCATCAGGGGCCCTGGTGAAGAAGCAGGCTTGGGCTTAGACTCCGCATCCTGGGGAACCCTGAGTTGGTGAACTACTAGGGCTCACTATCAAACTCTGACAGTTTGCTCAGGCCATGAGCTCCTCAGAGACACCACAGCCTCTTCTGGAACAACTTCAATATTTGGCGCAGAGAGTTCATTTCCAGCAGGCCCATCAAGAGCAGATCATGCAATGTCCACAAGAACTTTCCCCCCATTTGGACCAGCTGCGGGTTGTGTCCACTTCTTCACCCTCCGATCCGGCTCCTGCCCCAGTTCCTGCTGCTCTGGCTTCCGTGGCTCCTTTTGTATCACATAGTTTTTCGGAACTCCAGCTGCCTCCACCGCCTCACTTTTCTGGTGATCCAAAAGCTTGTCGGAGTTTCATCAACCAGTGTTTAATTAATTTCAAGTTAGCGGTCCACCAATTCCCTACTGATCGTTCCAAGGTAGTGTACATGATATCACTGCTTTCTGGTAAGGCTCAGGCATGGGCCTCGTCACTGTGGGAACATCAAGATCCTACAATTTCCTGTCTTCTTGCCTTCCAGCAAGCTTTCCGTAAGACCTTTGCATCTTTGCCGGCATCTGAAGAACCCATGCAATTAGGTCAAACACGCCTCACGCCACTAGAGTGATAATGTCACCTCAAACTCAGCTTATGCCTTTTCTGCAGAGCTGATGGTCACATATTAAGGTCTTGTCCTGTTCGCTCCGAAAACTCTGAGGTCTAGGTCCCCCGGAGGGAGGTGATCTAGACCAGAACCAGAATTCCATCCCTTTCCCTCTATTTGTCTTGCCTGTCTCCATTAATTTGCCCTGAACTCATTTCAAGTAGCTGCTTATGTGGGCTCTGAGGCAGCCGGGAACTCCATGGAGCAGTCCTTGGCCACTGAATTGGACATTCCTCTTGTGGCAAAGCACCTCTTGGTATCTGCAGTCGATGGATCTACATGGACTTAGGACCCCTACGGTTCCAAACTACCCCCATAACTATGCATGTTGGTGTTCTTCATCATGAGGAAATCTCCTTCCTGGCCCTTTCTAAGTCTTCTAGTCCCATCATTCTTGGACTGCCGTGGTTGCAAAAACATTTGCGCTATTTAGATTGGAACTCTGGTCAGTTGTTGTCATGGGGCACACAATGCTATCAAACGTATCTCCCTAAGGTGCTCCCACCTCTCTCTCTACCCGTGGATAAGGTCACCACCTCTCCGATGCTCCCTCAACATTATCAGACCTTCCCAGATGTCTTTTGTAAAAAAAGCTGCTCCCCTGCTTATTCCTACTGTGGGGCCCCTTCCGGTACTGTCCACCTCTAGTTCCTTACCACCTTTGCTACCTAAACCACCAGTCCCTTTACCTCCTGTACAGCTCAAGCTCCAACTCTGGTACCATCTGGATAGGAGGAGGCCCCAATATTTGCGACCACTGTACCACCTGAGGTCCCAGCTTGGTGTACCCTGTCTGCTGAGACCCCAGAGCCCTTATTCCTTTCAGCTGCTTTGGGCCCTGCTATGGTTCCCACATTAGTAGCTTCAGTGCCTATTCCAGGTTCCTGTGCAGCACAGCCTGTCATGCCCACTGTACAAATTAAAGCCTCAACTCCTATTCCCTTACCTTTGCTAACAGCCCCCACTCCCACTCCTGTGTCCTCTCTGCCAGCCACCTCACTAGACCCTTCATCTTGGTTAGGGATGAGCCAGTGGTTCGAGTCGAACGTAAGTTCGACTCGAATATCGGGTGTTCGTTTGCTCTAAAATGAACCGAACATTTGGGGCGTTCGTGGGAAATTTGAGCACCACGGAATGCCCCATAATGCACTGTAAGATCACAATGCATTGCTGTATGATGATTGGCCAAAGCATGCACCTAATCTTCATGCTTTGGCCAATCACAGCGAGCTCTGCGGAGAGAGCCATAATTGGCCAAAGGCAGGCTGTCTTTTGTCAATCATGGCTCAGGGGGACTAAGTCCACACCCCACACTATATAAGGCTGCTTACATAGTGGCCATGTGTAGTTTTGTTGGTGTGGACAGAGATAGCTTGATTTAGATTAAGCAGGCAGGTTATTCAGTTAGTGGCAGTGTATTTGATATATATATATAGATATATATATATAGAGAGTCAGTCTAGTAAATATATATATATATATACTCTGCATTCAGTGTAGAGCCTATATCTACAGTGCATTCGGTGGTGTACTGTTTCTAATACACTTCAGGCGGTGTATTAATATGTATATATACAGTCTAGTATATATATATATATATATATATATACCCTGTTTCCCCGAAAATAAGACCTAGCGTGATTGTCGGTGATGGCTGCAATATAAGCCCTACCCCCCAAATAAGCCCTAGTTAAAGCCCTTGTAGGTCTTATTTTCAGGGTAGGGCTTATTTTCGGGGAAACAGGGTAGGGCTTATTTGGGGGGTAGGTCTTATATTGCAGCCATCACCGACAATCACGCTAGGTCTTATTTTCGGGGAAACAGGATATATATATACTCATATTATTATTATTACTATTATTATACAGGATTTATATAGCGCCAACAGTTTGCGCAGCGCTTTACAACATGGGGCAGACAGTACACTTACAATACAAATCAATACAGGAGGGATCAGAGGGTCCTGCTCGTTAGAGCTTACAATCTAGAAGGGAGGGTCAAGTGGAGACAAAAGGTAATAACTGTGGGGGATGCGCTGATGGGAAAAAAAAAAAAAAGAAGTACAGTTGTTAGGTGTGGGTAGGATAGGCTTCTCTGAAAAGAAGGGTTTTCAGGGATCTTCTGAAAGCTAATAAAGTAGGAGATAAGCGGACAGATTGGGGTAAGGAGTTCCATAGGATTGGAGAGGCTTTGGAAAAGGCCTGGAGGCGAGCATGGGAGGAGGTGACAAGGGAGCTAGAGAGCAGGAGGTCTTGAGAGGAACGAAGAGAACGAGTAGGTTGGTATTTAGAGACTAAGCAAGTGATGTAGCTGGGGGCGAAATTGTGGATGGCTTTGTACGTAGTTGTTAGAATTTTAAATTTAATTCTTTGGCCGAGCGGAAGCCAGTGGAGGGATTGACAGAGAGGAGTGGCAGACACAGAGCGATTGGTAAGGTGGATAAGTCTGGCAGCGGCATTCATAATGGATTGAAGAGGTGATAGACTATGTAGAGGTAAGCCAATGAGAAGGGAGTTGCAGTAGTCAAGGCGAGAGATGACCAGCGAGTGAATTAAGAGCTTTGTTGTGTCATTGGTTAGAAAGGGGCGTATTTTGGAGATGTTGCGGAGGTTGAGGCGGCAAGATTTGGACAGTGATTGGATGTGTTGCTTGAAGGAGAGTTCAGAGTCTAGGACTACACCTAGAACCTTGGCATGTGGGGATGGGCTTATAGTTGTGCCATCGATTTTGACAGAGAGATCAGGGGAAGAGGCATGGGGGGGGAATTAAAAGTTCGGTTTTGGCTAGATTGAGTTTAAGGAAGTGGTGAGACATCCAGACTGATATATCTGAGAGTAAATTACTGATACGTGAGGAGACAGAGGGAGTGAGCTGAGGGGTAGAGAAATAGATTTGGGTGTCATCAGCGTAGAGGTGGTATTGGAAGCCATGGGAGGCTATCAGTTGACCCAGGGAGGCAGTGTAGATTGAAAATAGTAGAGGTCCAAGAACAGAACCCTGAGGGACCCCAACAGAGAAAGGAAGAGGAGAGGAGGAAGTAGAGTTATAAGAAACGCTAAAGGTGCGGTTGGATAAGTAGGAGGAGAACCAGCGAAGTGTACAGTCACGGAGACCAAAGGCGTGTAGTTTTTTGAGGAGGAGGGGGTGGTCAACCCTATCAAAGGCAGCAGAGAGGTCCAGGAGTAGGAGTACAGAATAGTGTCGATTGGTTTTGGCCGTTAGTAGATCGTTTGTTAGTTTTAGGAGAGCAGTTTCTGTGGAGTGTTGAGGACGAAATCCAGACTGAAGGGGATCGAGAAGGCCATTATCAGCGAGGTGGACGCTCAGTCGGTTGTAGACCAGACGTTCGAGGAGTTTGGATAAGAAGGGGAGCAAGGAGATGGGGCATAGGTTGTTAAGATTGGATGGGTCCAGTGAGGGCTTTTTAAGTATGGGTCTGACAAGTGCATGTTTTAGAGAGTTAGGGAAGATGCCAGAAGAGAGTGAGAGATTGAAGATGTGGGTTAGAGAGTGTAGTATAGGGCCAGAGGGTGAACGTAGCATTTGTGAGGGAACAGGATCCAGAGGGCAGGTGGTAAGGAGGACATTAGCAAGTAGTTTAGCAACTTCGTCTGTAGTGGTGGGGTTGAAAGAGGGAAATAATGATTGTGCCTGTGGGCATGAAGTGTAAAGCGTGGAGGGTGTCTGCACAGTAGAGATCTCAGCGCGAATAGTATCAATCTTCTGTTTGAAGTGATTGGCGATCTCCTGTGCAGTGAGTGAGTTGGCGAGTGGAGGCGGTGGAGGACGAAGTAGAGAGTTGAAGGTGGAGAAGAGTTGACGGGGACAGGATGATAAGTTGCTAATGAGAGTGGTAAAATAGGTCTGCTTGGCAGAGAGGAGGCTGGAGTTGTATTTTTGGAGGGCAGATTTATATTGGTAGAAATCTCTCTGGGACTTAGTCTTACGCCACAGGCGCTCCAGAGCACGACTACGTTTTTTCAGACTTCTAGTATCATCTGTTTGCCAAGGTTGAAGGGGTCTGGGCTTGATTCTGTGTGTAGTGAGGGGGGCAAGTGAGTTCAGTGAGGCTAGAAGTGAAGTGTTGTACACAGAAGTGGCTAGGTTGGTGCAGGATAGGGGTGAGATTTTGTCGTAGAGGTTGTTGATAGCAGAAGAGAGAAGAGAAGGGTTGAGATGACGTAGGTTTCTGCGGGTAACTTTAAGGTGGTTGGAGGGAGAGGAGGTGAAGGAGAGGGAGAGAGTGAAATTAATAAGGTGGTGATCAGAGAGAGGGGATGGATAGTTAGAGAGGTTGCATGGAGTGCAAAGGTGAGAGAACACGAGGTCAAGGATATTGCCTTCTGAGTGAGTTGGAGCATGTATCCACTGCTTCAGGTCAAAGGAGGATGTTAGGCTGAGAAGTTTGGAAGTGGAAGGAGTGTTAGTATTAATAGGGATGTTGAAGTCCCCGAGAATGATAGTGGGGATTTCAGAAGAAAGAAAGTAGGGTAGCCAGGCAGAGAAGTCTTCAAGAAAGGTTGATACTGGTCCAGGGGGCCTGTAGATCACAGCTATCCTTAGAGAAATTGGAGTGAAAAGGCGAATACAGTGTGCTTCGAAAGAGGAGAGTGACAGAGAGGGAGGTGGCTGAAGTACCTGAAAGGTGCTATGTGGGGCTAGCAGGATTCCAACACCTCCTCCCTTACGTCCGCTGGATCTGGGGGAGTGAGTCCAGAGAAGACCACCATGGGATAGGGCAGCAGAAGATGCAGTGTCGGATTCGTGGAGCCAGGTTTCGGTAATGGCGAGTAGGTTAAATGAGTTGGCAATAAAGAGGTCATGGAGAGAGGTGAGTTTGTTGCAGACAGAGCGGGAGTTCCAAAGGGCACAAGAGAAAGGGAGTCTGGATTTGGGAAGAATAGAAATGGGAATTAAATTGTGTTGATTGCGGCGGCTGCTGCCAGAGGGTGCAGGGTGATGGGCGCATGGGGTACAGTTAAATGATGGAGGCCCAGGGTTTGGGGATATATCTCCAGAGGTTAGGAGAAGCAAAAGGGTGAGGGAGGTAATATGGGAGTGGGATTTATATGAAGTGACATGCTCCAGGGTCTTGGAGATTTTTAGTGTATGTGGATTTAGAATTAGCAGGAGTTGGTGGGTGCAGTAGTAAAGACAGGACAGCAGTGAGGGTGATATATATATATGCTGTGGGGGGGAGAAGAGGGGTGAAGGAGAGATAGTTTTAGGATGGAGGACAGAGTTGTCAAAAGCAGTGGTAGAGAAAGCATGTTCCAAGGAAAAAGAGCTAAAGGAGTAAACAAGTTCACCTGATGTCTGTGTGCTGCTTTTCAAAGTGTTTATCTTGTGTCCTTTCGCTTTGTATATATATATATATATATACTCTGCGTTCAGTGTAGCCTATTAACTGTATATATACAGTGCATTCGGTGGTGTATAGTTTCTAATACACTTCAGGCGTTGTACACATTATATAATACAGTGTAGTGTGGTGTTGCAAAACAAAAAATACATCATGTCCGGAAGGCCACCAAGGAGAGGCATATGGTCACAGGCCACTAAAAGAGAGTAAGCAGCCTCTGTGTCTACAGTCAACAGTGGTGGTCGTGGACACGGTGCATCCTCTGTAGGTGGCCATGGGGCACGCTTGTCCTTTTTTTCTGCTGCTGGCCATGTTATTGAGCCACAACATGCAGAAGAGTTGGTGGAGTGGATAAAAAAGCCGGCCTCATCCTCCTCATCCTCTGTCACCCAGGCTCAGAGTAGTTTGCCTTCCAACGCAGCTGCCAAAGCGGCCTATTCCACCGGCTCCTTGTCCATAGTCACTCCTTCTGTAGCCCCACCATCATGCGTGTCGGTTATATGTTGCTGGAGAATGCGCAGCGATTTGAAGGCTCTGATGTTGGTTCCCAGGTTGAGGAAGGGAGTAACGTGAGCCTAGAGAGAGTGGGTGCCCAAGAAGGACAAGAAACCGGCAGTCATGTTCCCCCAGCTGCAGTATACTGCCAGTGACGAGGAGGGAGGGGATAATGAGGTCACTGACTGTACTTGGGTGTCTGAGAGAAGAGAGGAGGAGGAGGAGGCACAACTCCAATGAGGCAGAATTTCCTCTAGGGGCAGTTAAAGGGCAGCCACCCTATTGCATCACACCACAGAGCTCCGCAGGTGCAGGGCACTGCTGACCCCCAGCTGACTTTTAAAAGTTCCTTGGTTAGGGCCTTTTTTGACACATGTGCAGCAGATCGCACCGTTGCTGTTTGCAACCTCAGTCTAAAGCGGATCAAGCGTGGCCAGAACAGCAGCAGCTTGGGCACCACATGCTTGACCGGACATATGACGACCTGCCATGCAGTCCATTGGCAACACTAGAAGGAGCCACATCATAGAAAAAGGCGGCCTTCTCCTTGCTCCTCATCTGGGATCTCCAATCCTACTATACCTCCAGTCCTCTCAAAAACCTGCACTGAGAGGAATGAAGGTATAACAATAGGTGTCCCAAATACTTGCAGCCAATCTGCTAGCAGTACACCACTAATTGATTTTAGCAGGAAAACTTCCCTACCTCAGTTGCTGAACCGTAAAAAGAAATTCGGTCCCAGCCATCCACATGCTCAGCGTCTAAATGCTAGCTTGGCCAAATTGCTAGCACTGCAACTGTTGCCTTTTCAGCTGGTAGACTCTGCCCCTTTTGTAAATTTGTGGAATGTGCTGTACCTCAGCGGCAGGTTCCAAAACGCCATTTCTTTTCACGGAAGGCCATTCTGGCTCTCTACCGGCATGTGGAAGGCAATGTTTTGGCCTTGTTGGACAGGGTGGTCAGCAGTAAGGTTCATATCACTGCTGACTCATGGTCCAGCAGGCATGGAAAGGGATGTTACCTTTCCTTCACAGCGCACTGGGTAACTCTGCTGGCAGCTGGGAAGGATTCAGCACATGGTTCAGTGTTGTTGGAGCTTGTTCCACTACCACGCCAACAAAATGCTAGTGGTGATTCTGCCAAATCTCTCTTCTCCACCCCCTCTTCTTCTTCTTCTTCCCCTATGGCCTCTTCTGCAGATTTGCTTAGGGGACAGGAGCCACACTGGGGCAGAGATTCTGTCAGTTCTGCAGGAGCAGGCTCAGAGGTGGTTGACGCCACACCAGCTTCAGCCAGAAATGGTTTTATGTGACAATGGCACCAACCTTCTCTCCGCCCTCCGAAAGGGACACTTGACCCATGTTCCATGTATGGCACACGTCCTGAATTTGGTGGTGCAGCAGTTCTTGACCAGGTACCCAGGCTTTCAAGATCTACTGAGGCAGGCCAGAAAAGTCTGTGGTCATTTCTGCCGGTCATACAATGCCAGTGCTCAGATGGCTGACATTCAAAGGGAATGCAACCTGCACCCCAACCGCCTCATTTGTGACATGCCCACCAGGTGGAATTCAAGGTTGGCAGTGATGCAGTGGCTACACACACAGCAGAGGTCCATCAATGAAGTCCTGTGCGAGTATGGCACCAGGACAGGGTCAGGGGAGCTTGGTTTCTTTTTGCCATGCCAGTGGCTACTGATCAAGGATGCATGCACTGTCCTGTCACCATTTGAGGAGGCCACAAGGATGGTGAGCAGAGACAGTGCATGCATCAGTGACAATGTCCCTGTAGTCTTCCTGCTGGAGCATGCGCTTTGTTGAATCATGGACGGGGCACTTGAGCCAGAACAGTGGTGGGAAGAGGAGGACTTCCTTTCCTCTCAAGGCCCCCTTTATCCAGATAGCATTTGTGCAGGTCTGTCAAACACACGAGGAGGAGGATTGTGTCAGCAGGATGTAGAGGATAACACTCAGCAGCAGTCTTCAAGAGATGGTTTTCAGTCCCCAGAAACCCAAGGAGTTGTACATGGCTGGGAGGAGGTAGGTACAAATAATGTGAACCCTAGTGACCCAGAGGACTCAGAATCAAATGCCTTTGCAAACTTACGTTGTATGGCCTGCAAAATTCTGAAAAGCCTGCCAAAGGACCCCAGGATTCGAGGAATCAAGGAGAGGGATCATTACTGGCTGGTAACCCTTCTTGATCCACGTTACAAGGGTAAAGTTGCAGAACTCATCCTGCCTTCGCAGAGGGAGCAGAGGATGAGACATCTTCAGGAGGCCTTGAAGAAAGGTTTGTGTAATGCATTTCCAGACCATGGGGGGCTACCATTTCCTGGTGCTGGACAACGTGTTGGTGAGGCTTTGTTCAGTCAGAGGAAGAGTAGTGGAGGTGGCCGGCAGACCGATGCCTTTAAACAATTTTTCAGTCCTCAGCACCAAGGTCTGATTGGTTCAAGCAACCATCGCCAGCGTCTGCATTACATGGTGCAGGAATATATAGGGGCAAGAGCAGACTTAGAGACCTTTCCAACAGTGCATCCACTGGGTTACTAGGTCTTGAGGATGGGCCACTGGCCAGAACTTGCTCAATATGCAATTGAGCTACTGGCCTGTCCTGCATCCAGCATACTTTCTGTGCTTTCTGCACATTCAGTGCTGCTGGAGGGTTTATAGTGGATCAAAGAGTGCAACTGTCCACAGACTCCGTTGATAGGCTCACATTCATAAAAATGAATCAGTCTTGGATCAGCAGCTATCAAGCACCTGATGCTTATGTAACTGATTGAATTTGCTATGGATCTGGGATCCCTTGAAGACTGCCTATGCTGACTATCCTATTCCTCCTCAATCTTGATGATGCTAGCTTCCAACAATATTTTTGATTTAGGGTCCCACCACCACCACCCAAGGCCCAATTTTTCTGCCCCTGTTTAACAGGGCCATGTAATTACAATTTTTTATATAATATTTAAATGCAGGGCCCATTCCTGAACCCAACAAGAGTACCTGTGAGGGGTTACAGTGTTGTGGCACCAACACCACACTCAAGGCCTATTTTTTCTGTTTCTATTTAACAGGGGCATGTAATTACAATTTTCGATACAATTTTCAACGCAGGGCCCGTTCCTGCACCCAACAAGAATAGCTGTGAGGGCTTACAGTGTTCTGGCATCACCAAAACCAAAGGCCCAATTTTTATGCCCCTGTTTAACAGGGCCATGTAATTACAATTTTTGATACAATATTTCACAGCAGGGCCCATTCCTGCACCAAATAAGAGTAATGCCCCGTACACACGGTCGGATTTTCCGATGGAAAATGTCCGATCGGAGCATGTTGTCGGAAATTCCGACCGTGTGTGGGCTCCATCGGACATTTTCCATCGGATTTTCCGACACACAAAGTTGGAGAGCAGGAGATAAAATTTTCCGACAACAAAATCCGTTGTCGGAAATTCCAATCGTGTGTACACAAATCCGACGGACAAAGTGCCACGCATGCTCAGAATAAATAAAAAGATGAAAGCTATTGGCCACTGCCCCGTTTATAGTCCCGACGTACGTGTTTTACGTCACTGCGTTCAGAACGATCGGATTTTCCGACAACTTTGTGTGACCGTGTGTATGCAAGACAAGTTTGAGCCAACATCCGTCGGAAAAAATCCTAGGATTTTGTTGTCGGAAAGTCCGAACAAAGTCCGACCGTGTGTACGCCCTATAACTGTGAGGGTTGCAGTGTTCTGGCACCACCAACACCTAAGGCAAAATTTTTCTGCAGAATATATAGGGCAGGCCATATAGTATATACTGCTGTTCAGAGTATATAGTGCCTGGGGGACCCCCACAACAATTTTTTAAATTTTCGTGCTGGGTTCCCCTTAATACCCATACCAGACCTGAAGGGCCTGGTATGGATTTTTGGGGGACATCCACGTCATTTTTTAAGGTTCCCCTTAATATTCATACCAGACCCAAAGGGCCTGGTAATGGACTGGGGGGGAACCCACACCGTTTTTTTTCAATGATTTTTATCTATATTGCCGGGATCTCGACAATACATTACAGCGGCGAGCAGTTTTAAATTACTTTTTTTCGTTTAGAAATGTTATTTTGATGTGGTACTGTTATAAACATGGGAAAGATGCCTTTACAGGCAGACTAAGGAGACCCCCAGGCACGATATTTAAAGGAATATTTATTTTTTATTGTTTCACTTTTAGCATTATTAACCACTTCAACCCTGGAAGATTCGGCTGCTCAATAACCAGAGCACTTTTTACAATTTGGCACTGCGCTGCTTTAACTGGTAATTGTGTAGTCATGCAATGCTGTACCCAAATGAAATTTGCGTCCTTTTTTTCCCGCAAATAGAGTTTTCTTTTGATGGTATTTGATTGCCTCTGCGATTTTTATTTCTTGCGATATGAATGGAAAAAGACATAAAATTTTCTACTTTTTGTTATAAAAAAATCCAATAAACTCAATTTTAGTCATACATTTAGGCCAAAATGTATTCAGCCACATGTCTTTGGTTAAAAAAAATGTCAATAAGCGTATATTTATTGGTTTGCACAAAAGTTATATTGTCTACAAACTAAGGTACATTTTCTGGAATTTACGCAGCTTTTAGTTTATGATGCCTATCTCATTCCCTGAGGTGCTGAAATGGCAGGGAAGTACAACCGCCCCTCAAATGACCCCATTTTGGAAAGTAGACACCCCAAGGAAATTGCTGAGAGGCATGTTGAGCCCATCGAATATTTTACTTTTTGTCACAAGTGATTGAAAAATGATGAAAAAAAATTACACAAAGTTGTCACTAAATGATTTATTGCTCACACATGCCATGGTTGTATGTGGAATTACACCCCAAAATACATTCTTTAGTATGGGGATACCACATGTGTAAGACTTTTTGGGAGCCTAGTTGTGTACAGGACCCCGAAAACCCGAAAGCCTTTCAGGATTTCCAAAGACTTAAATTTTTTATTTCACTGCTCACTACCTATCACAGTTTCGAAGGACATAAAATGCCAAGATAGAACAAACCCCCCCCAAATGACACCATTTTGGAAAGTATACACCCCAGCCTATTTGCTTAGAGGCATGTTGAGTTCATTGTATTTTTTTCTATTTTGCCACAAGTTGCGTGAAAATGACAAACTTTTTTTTTTTTTGCACAAAGGTCTCACTAAATGATATATTGCTCAAACATGCCATGGGCATATGTGAAATTATACCCCAAAATACATTCTGCTGCTTCTCCTGAGTACGGGGATACCACATGTGTGAGACTTTTTGGGAGCCTAGCCGTGTACAGGACCCTGAAAACCAATCACCGCCTTTAGGCTTTCTAAGGGCGTAAAATGGTGATTTCACTTCCTCACTACCTATTACAGTTTCGGAGGCTATGAAATGTCAAGATAGCACAACCCCCCCCCCCCAAATTACCCCATTTTGGAAAGAAGACACTTCAAGCTTGTTAAAGCAGTCTAGAGGCTAATAGGCTAATTAGCTGCTAGGATTGCTTTTACATGAAAGCCGACCGCTGGCTGAAAAGAATGATACCAAGATGATACCTAAACCTGCAGGCATCATTCTAATATAACCACTCAAAGTCCAGCAACATACCAGTATGTTGCTGGTCCTTGTTGTGCATATATTGTAATGTTCTTTTTTTCATGAACGAAAAAAAGAGATTGATCGATGATCGATGGGTATGCCCACCATTACAATACCGCCCTTCATCCACCCACTTCTAATGATGGGCATACATGCACCATTTTTTTTTTTAACTGTTGTTGTGAAATCACCTCCTACAGCGCTGGAGTCGCTGATTTTCGTATAATGATAGCAAACACTGATGCTATCAAGATAAATAAATCAGTGCTGCAGCTGAATGGCATACCTGAAAAGCAAACAATGGTAACAATAACACATTAACTCAATAAAACAACTTGATTTTTTTACGCAATCTGTGCCTAAAAAATATATGCCGAAGCATGGGGGCAATCAGCCCCTAATGTTAGGAGCAAAACGCTCCTCCACCCCTGGCCCCATGCTTCGGCATATATGCTCTTTTTTAAACTGTGGTGGGGAAAGTTGCTGGAGTCACATGGGCTTTACGTATCATGGGAGAAAACGCTGTTGCTGTCAGAATAAATAAACCCATGCTGCAGCTGAATGGCGTACCTGCAAAGCAAATGATGGTTAACAATAAAACAAAGTAACATTACAGTATAACAGTCATGCCCTGTACACATGGTCGGATTTTCAGATGGAAAATGTGTGATAGGACCTTGTTGTCGGAAAAAGATAGGGCTCCATCACACATTTTCCATCGGAATTTCCGACACACAAATTTTGAGAGCTTGCTATAAAATTTTACGACAACAAAATCTGTTGTTGGAAATTCGATCGTGTGTACACAAATCCGACCCACAAAGTGCCACGCATGCTCAGAATAAATTAAGATTTTGTTGTCCGAATGTCCGATCAATGTCCGACTGTGTGTACAGGGCATCAGACATACCATACCTGCAAATCAAATACAATAAAACATAGTAAAAATAAAACATTACAGTTCTAAAATACAGTAACAATAGAGAGAGAACAATAAATACAGAACAACAGAGAGCAAACAATAGAGCGGACACTAGAGAGTGATCATAAGAGAGAGAACAATAAAGAGAAGAAAAATAAAACCACAACTACTGTATTTTTGGCTTTTTTATTTTTTTTTGTGTACCTGCAAAGCCTATACCATACCTGCAAAGCAATCACAATAAAACATAGTAAAAATAAAACATTACAGTTCTAAAATACAGTAACAATAGAGAGAGAACAATAAATATAGAACAACAGAGAGCGAACAATAGAGCGGACACTAGAGAGCGAACATAAGAGAGAGAACAATAAAGAGAAGAAAAATAAAACCACAACTACTGTATTTTTGGCTTTTTTTATTTTTTTTTGTGTTTTCTTTTTTTTTTTTGCACCTTTATATAAACTATAAACTGTAAACATTCCAGATTAAGGTCTCTCAAAATGTGATGGCCATCTCATCTTTTGAGGACCTGTGTAAGTGTGCCTTAGTGTGTGGTAGCATTTGAAACATTCACCAATGCAAAGACCAGGTTGGTCAGGACAGGAGGGACAATAAAAGCAAGTGTCACGCCTCTATCCATATTTTCTGCAGACACAACATCTTCTTTGGGGATTTCTTTGGGCAGGGGTACCAGGGAGGACATATGGAAAATGGCTCTCATGCAGCTGGCTAATTGCATTTGGATTGGAAGGTTGGGCATCAGCACCGTCTGGAAACAGAAGGGCTGTGATGATCTCTTCCTGGAATTTAAGGAAGGATCCAGTTTCTCCTGAAGCTTTGTATAGAACATAAGCATTCAGCAGAGCCAATTGCAATAAATATACAGACACTTTTTTATACGTCTGGCCTTACGAGCAATTAGGTATGGCGCCAACAACTGGTCGTTGAGGTCCACCCCTCCCATGTTAAGGTTGTATTCATGGACACAGAGGGGTTTCTCCACAACACAAGTCGCCCATTGAATTTGGACTGTCGTGTCTACCATAAGGGAGGACAGAACGAAAACATTTTTATTATCCCTCCAATTCACAGCAAACAAATTATTACATCTCAAGCAGGCTCTCTCCCCTAGCCTAAGACAGGAATATACAAGCCGCTGGGGTAAGCGCTGGCTATTAGATCTCACAGTGCCGCATGCGCCAATTCCATGAATCGAACAAGTGACTAAAAAGTTTCACGCTTGTGTAATAATTGTCCATATACAAGTGGTACCCCTTTCCGAATAAGGGTGACACCAAGTCCCACACAATCTTACCAGCGCTCCTTATGTAGTCTGGGCAGTTTTCCGGCTCTACGTAACTATCTCTTCCCTCGTAAACCATAAAACTATATGTATAGCCTGTTGCCCTGTCACAGAGCTTATACATCTTAACCCCATATCTGTCAAGCTTGCTGGTAAGATACTGTTTGAAAGACAAGCGGCAAGAAAACTTAATCAGAGACTCATCAACGCAGACAACTTGATCGGGAGTAAACAAGGCTGCAAACTGCTGGTTGAAGAAAAAAGGGGAGAAAGGAAGCAGTGCCGCTCTAAGCATAATAACTTGGTAAACAACAGCTTTCATTTTCTTTAAAATGCACTCACATTGTGACAGTGGTGATCAGGCATTGGATTATGGTATGTTTCAGAAGTCTCTTCAGCTTTGCTGTGTGATCCTTTGGTCCTTACATGCTGGGCAGCAGTAATTTGTCAGTCCCCGGCCGCTCTATTGGTGTCCGTAGCTCCAATATCTGAAGGGTGTCACGGCAGGCGCATCAGCTGAGTACGTCCACAGGACACGTCAGACGCTGGAGGTCAATGGGCGTGGCTATAGCACTCGCGTTCGGAGCATGCGTGCTCCTTCGTCGGGCATAGGATCCAGCCGGCCTCAGTACAATTTATATGGAGAGCGAGAGGAGAAAGGAGGGGACGGGGCGGTGCTAAGTGGACTGCAGGTAACAGCAGACAAATGCTAATTGTGAACATACATGTTTATGTAGGGCAAGGATCAACCTTCTAAACAAATATCTGTATGTACAAAGTATTGGTTGAAATACATTGGGGAAATTAAATGTGGACTGAAGTTGAGATAAAAATTAAACATTAACTGGTCATAAATGAACTATATGGAGCATTAGGGGGAATAGGGGCTGAGTGATAGACAAAATAGAAGGATTAAAATAAGCTTGAATATAGAGGTAAGAGTAATTTGAAAAATAGTAATATAAAAGTAGCATTAAAGATAAGAAATAATATGAAAACTAAAAAGGGAAACTAATAAAAAATAATAATAGTAATAAAAAAATATGTAAATATAGATAATAAAAACAAAAATATATTTTTGGACAGAAGCAATTACAGAAAAAAATTATTATTATTATTACAGATAAAAACGTATTAGTATATATCTGTATATATATTTTGATGAAGGGGAATATACATATATATATATATATATATATATAGAGGCAATTGTCTATATATATGTAAGGATTATTAGATCAATCAAATGAAGTAAAACAATCAAGGTAACTGTATATACTTGTTTTGGCGGGGGTTTATGAACTATAAATCTATGTATTTTTTTTTTTTTAAATGTTATATCAGAAATATCAGAAATAACTGATTCATTGGGTACACTCACAAAACTATGTGAAGAAAATCAAAGTGGCGACAGAAACCTATTGAAAGATTATTTTTGGAAAAGATTAATTATGGGTATACTTCGTTATAATTCTTTAAAGACAAAGTAAAAACAAAGTCAAGCACAGAAGCAACACACTGTTTTTTAGAGGTGTTAGAGAGGGGAAACTGAAATGGGGGAGGTGGGTTGAAGAAAAGGGGAGGGGAGAGGAAAGGATGTGGAAGGGAGGGGGGTTTGGAAGGGGGGAAGGATGGTTGCCTGAATTAAAATTAAATAATCTGTGGGTGTTGTTAAATGTTAGTAGATTGAGTGGATCTCAATGTCTTCATTTAAGCCTCCTGGCTTGAGACTGTCTAAAGCATAAATCCAGAAAGTTTCCCTCTCGCACAGATGCTTGATGCGCTCTGCTCAAAGGATACTTGGTCTCTATGGCCCAGACCTGTAGGCCATTGGTGGAGCCCTTACGAAATTCAGTGAAATGTCTAGGGATAGTGAGGTCACTATGGTTTTCAGTGGAATGTCTGTGTTCCCCAAACCATTTTCGTAGGGTTCTAGTGGTACGCCCTATGTAAAGCAGGCCACAGGGGCAAGAGAGGCAATAAACTACAAATTCTGTTGAGCAGTTAAAGAATTCCCCCGGGGGGTATGTTTTACCCTTTGTAGTGAATTGTTTTTGTCTGTGTTGGACAAATTTGCAGGTGAGGCAAACTTCTGGTTGAAATGGTTTACGAGGAGTCAAATTTTGTGGAGCCGATCGCATTCAGGGTCACTCCGAGGATGACAGAGTTCATTGTCATTGAAATGCACATATCGTATTGTGTCCTGGTCATGGAGGCAGAGAACAAGGGCATGTGGTGAATTGGATCAGTGGACCAATATGACTGCAACTCACTTTTTATTAGTTATCCCCTTGAGGAGGGATAGGCCCAGGAAGGTCTTAAATTCGGAGACCATAATAGGTCTCCAATCACTGGCAAGGGTCAACTGGGGATTAGCGGCAATGAATTGACCAGCATACAAATTGCTTTGGTCCACAATAGATCTATAGAGATCTTCCTCTAAAAACAGCGAATAAAAATCAACTTTTTCCACCTGAATTCCGGGTTGGCCAGTGAATGGGGGAAGTACGGGTGCTGCAGAAGTGGTAGTCTCCCAATTCGTATTGGCAAATGCAGCAGAAAGGGAACTATGGGCTCGATGGGCTTGTCTTTGTCTTCTTGTTGGCTGCAGGACACTAGTTGTTCTAGCCACCTCACCAGCTTGAACTGCACTTATGGGTCTCGCCACATCACCAAGTGTTACTGCAGTGCTGGATGTATGATCAGGATGTACTAGGCCGCAGGTGCTTGCCATTTCACCAGAAGGATGAGCGGCACTAGGATTGGCTCTCTGCTCCATACAAGAGCCCTGTGGTTCTTGAACCTCAATGATAGCAGAAGATCGGGGTCTGGTACGCCTGACCATGGCAGGGACCACAACTCGGTCGTCAGAGCTATCTGTCAGGGTGTCGCTGCTGTCTACAGGTTCGTATTCTGAGCCTGAATCTGACAGATGGGTGAGTTTCTCTTCACTCTCATCTGTCATGCTCAGAAATGTGTACGTTTCTTCACTAGTGTACCTTCGATTGGACATTTTGGCCTCTAAATTTACTGGTACAACTAGTGAGACTCACAGGAAAAAAGAGCACCTGACTGTTAGCAACTGCTTCTAATGCTGCCAAAAAAACTGTTAGCGTTCATAGGAATCAGGTCTGACTCCGCGAATGCTGCAGTTATGTGTTTAGTGTTTTGTAAGCGACAGTGATCAATTGATACTGTACTTAGATGGGCTGGGCTGAGGGGCTAAATGCAGGTGCTAGCAGGTATCTGGGCTGATCCCACTAACTGCATTTTTGGGAACCCTAAACTATTGGGGATGCTGATATTGTTCTGATCAGATCAAAGATATCGATCCTTTCAGACACTATACTACTAAGGGAGGTGTATGGTGCGTGCGTGGGTGTTAGCGCTACCGGCACTAATCTGGTGCTGCCTGGGGCGACGCAGACCCTAACTGACGCTAAAACCTAAACTGATATCACCCGGTGATCAGGGGGTTAAACCTTTTATTAGGTAATGTACAGCGGGTGTTGCTATAAAAAAATAACTAACTAACCAGTGTCACCCGTGACACTAATACGGTGATCACTGGTGACAGGGGGTGATTGGGGGGGTTAAACCTTTATTAGGGGGGTTTAGGGGGGTCCCTAGACCTATCTGGGCCTACTACTAAGTACCCTAATGCTGATTAGTGTCACAAATGACACCAATACAGTGATCAAAGAAAAATATGAACACTGCACATCGTGACACAGTGACAGGGAGTGAAGAGGTTAACTGGGGGGCGATCGGGGGGGGTGATCGGGGGGTGAAATGTGTACTGTGTCAGTGTAGTGTTGGTGCAACTCCCGTTTGGATGTCCTCTCTCTGGAATGGAAAAGAATTCCAGAGAGGGAGATGACATCGCTTTCCTGCCTGTGTTTACACTTACAGGCAGGGTAAGCATTTCATTCGTCAGAACCGATCAGCAGGTTTAGGCCAGAAATGATTGGCCTGGGCCTGTAGGCTGATCAGTTCTGAAACTAATCCGATCGCCGTGGCCGACCTAAGGTAACATCGTTTCGCCCACCCATGCCATTCTGCCAGAGTAAAACTGCAGTGGCCAGTCGGGAACCGGTTAAAAATCACTGCTCCCGAAAAAACGGCCATTTTAAAAACTTTTTTTTTGCATTGATACATGTCCCCTGGGGCAGGACCCGGGTCCTCAAACACTTTTTATGGCAATAACTTGCACATAAGCCTTTAAAATGAGCACTTTTTATTTCTCACGTTAGCGTGAAAAAAAAATCAAAATCAAAAAAATTCTGCTGCCAACCGAATCGGTGGGTGTTCGGCTCATCCCTAATCTTGTTTACCAGTGTCTGCTCCAGCCCAAGCACCTGACTTATCTTTTCCCATTATTGCTCCTTTGGTGGCAGATATTTCCAAGAACCCACATCTGACCGCTTCCAAGTACAAAGCAGCCATTGATCGCGTGGGTCCCAAATTTCCACCTGGTGACAACGCCTGGCTCTCTGGTAACAATATCTGTCTCCTAGTAGTACCCTCTGCAAAATGTACTCATGTCACTGCTCCTGAGGGAAGATGTTGGACCCCTTCTACAGATGTTTCTGCCCCCTATTAGGTGAAACTCTTTCATCAGAAGTTTCCTCTCAAGCCTCGTCCTAAATGGATGAGGAGGCCTCGTTAGGGGGGGTACTGTCACGGTCTAGTCTGCAGATTTCTGTTTATGAAATTCTTGCTGCAGGGTTCTGCTAGATCTGTGACTCCATTTCACATGTGGTGTTTGACTTCTCTGTTCACCTATGGGCATCGCCTTCTACACTGTGGGCTTATATCCTTTCCCCTTCTATTACTTCCTGAGTCACCTCCCTTTTTCCTCCCCTTATATTCGCATGCTTAGTGCAGCGCTCCTTGCCTGAGCAACTTCACAGTCTCTGAGCTCCTGGTTGTTACTACCTGTATATCCTGTGTCTGACTACCCATGTGCCAATCCCAGCTTCTTCTACTGTTGTGCTTGTCTGCTGCCCATCCTGACCTCTGCTTGTTTCCTGGTTTCCCTTCACTCACCTGTTGTACTTTTCACTTGCTAAGTGGTGTCCACATTTCCAGCTGGGCATACCTGGGGGCTGTGACCTGGTTCCAGCTTGCTGCAAGGCCATCCTCACCATCAGGGGCCCTGGTGAAGAAGCAGGCTGGGGCTTAGACTCCGTGCTGTGAGGAAATTTGGGGCTGATAGTACCACTGAGGAAGAAGAACAATGAGTGGAGTGGCTCAGGGTCACCCTAATCAAAATGGTGGTGGTAGTATCAGGAGAGCTGGGAGACTGGAAGGGCTTTTGTGTCAGACACTGAAGTGCTTGTGTAGAGAGAATATGTCACTCAGGTACTGGAGAGTGCTGAGTGAGTAAATCTGGATGTAGCGTATAGGAGGCACAGACTGGACCTTTCCCCTATACCCACCCTTGTTCAAACTGCTGCACAGAATATGGCCAACAGGGAGCTAATTAAAAAGGCTCCTGATTCTTGTATTCTGTCTGGAAAGGAAAAAATAGAAGAGCTGCCCATATTTCCAGGCTTCAGAGGATTGTACAAAAGTAGGTGGCCCTTGAATATGGGTATGAATACCCATATGTGCCGAGACAATCAATGAAGGAAATAGAAGAGTGTCGGGAAGAGTGGTGCAATGAAGAAGTATTGAATTACCTCAATGTACCTAAGCCATGCAAGAATCTTCTGCCTTCTGGAAAATGTTCCTGAATATCAGGGAAAGTTTTATCTTTCTGGGGAGATTTATCTCCTGGGGAGATTTGTCTTAAAGGATAAGATCATCATTAAAGACGTAGGGACTAGAAGTGGTCCATTAAAATATGGAGCCCTGACGGAAGGTCCCTCACCCAGTTTTTATAGAACTGATATTCTTGTGATTCATTTCCTATCTCTCATCTGTTGCTGCACCCCCAACAGACTGATTTCATTGCTGTTTGCTGGCTGTCAGTAGAACCCAAGAACCAAACTGTTGCCCAAGGCAAAGGGCAATTTTCTATTGAAACTTACAGTGGGAACGGAAAGTATTCAGACCCCCTTAAATTTTCCACTCTTTGTTATACTGCAGCCATTTTTAGGTCTCTCCAGAGATGCTCAGTTGGGTTTAAGTGAGGGCTCTGGCTGGGCCATTCAAGAACAGTCATGGAGTTGGTGTGAAGCCACTCCTTCATTATTTTAGCTGTGTGCTTAGGGCCATTGTCTTGTTGGAAGGTAAACCTTCGGCCCAGTCTGAGGTCCTGAGCACTCTGGAGAAGGTTATCGCCCAGGATATCCCAGTACTTGGCTGCATTAATCTTTCCCTCGATTGCAACCAGTCGTCTTGTTCCTGCAGCTGAAAAACACCCCCACAGCATGATGCTGCCACTACCATGCTTCACTGTTGGGATTGTATTGGACAGGTGATGAGCAGTGCCTGGTTTTCTCCACACATACCGCTTAGAATTAAGGCCAAAAAGTTCTATCTTGGTCTCATCAGACCAGAGAATCTTATTTCTCACCATCTTGGAGTCCTTCAGGTGTTTTTTAGCAAACTCCATGCGAGCTTATATGTGTCTTGCACTAAGGAGAGGCTTCCGTCGGGCCACTCTGCCATAACGCCCCTACTGGTGGAGGGCTGCAGTGATGGTTGACTTTCTACAAATTTCTCCCATCTCCCTCCCTCACTGCATCTCTGGAGCTCAGCCACAGTGATCTTTGGGTTCTTCTTTACCTCTCTCACCAAGGCTCTTCTCCCCCTCAGTTTGGCCGGATGGCCAGCTCTAGGAAGGGTTCTGGTCGTCCCAAACGTCTTCCATTTAAGGATTATGGAGGCCACTGTGCTCTTAGGAATCTAAAGTGCAGCAGAATTTTTTTGTAACCTTGGCCAGATCTGTGCCTTGCCACAAGTCTCTGAGCTCTTCAGGCAGTTCCTTTGACCTCATGATTCTCATTTGCTCTGACATGCACTGTGAGCTGTAAGGTCTTATATAGACAGGTGTGTGGCTTTCCTAATCATGTCCAATCAGTATAATCAAACACAGCTGGACTCAAATGAAGGTGTAGAACCATCTCAAGGATGATCAGAAGAAATGGACAGCACCTGAGTTAAATATATGAGTGTCACAGCAACGGGTCTGAATACTTAGGACCATGTGATATTTCAGTTTTTCTTTTTTAATAAATCTACAAAAATGTCAACAATTCTGTGTTTTTCTGTCAATATGGGGTGCTGTGTGTACATTAATGAGGAAAAAATGAACTTAAATGATTTTAGCAAATGGTTGCAATATAACAAAGAGTGAAAAATGTAAGGAGGTCTGAATACTTTCCGTCCCCACTGTACAGGACACGTCATGCAAAGTTATATTACACTACATCTGCCGAGGGGATCATCTACCCCTTTCTACAGTCTGCAGGACTTGTACATGAAGAGACCCTTGGTTGAAGTTTTTTTCAGTTTTTTTTCATTGTTTGTATTTTTTTGTCCCTAAATTGTACTGGACTTTGGGCCTGCAGAGTCCATAAAAAATAGGGGGAAATACCATCTTTCTTTGCAATACATTTGACTATTATGTTCATTGCTAAAACTAGTCATAACTAATTAGGAAAGTATATTTTTGCTTGGGAGAACAACAGCTAATGGCATGTCAAGCCATTTCCTGTTAACTGAAATATAATAATTATGATTACATAGTTACATAGTAGGTGAGGTTGAAAAAAGACACAAGTCCATCAAGTCCAACCTATGTGTGTGATTATATGTCAGTATTACATTGTATATCCCTGTATGTTGCGGTCATTCAGGTGCTTATCTAATAGTTTCTTGAAACTATCAATGCCCCCCACTGAGACCACCGCCTCTGGAAGGGAATTCCACATCCTTGCCACTCTTACAATAAAGAACCCTCTATGTAGTTTAAGGTTAAACCTCTTTTCTTCTAATTTTAATGAGTGGCCACAAGTCTTGTTAAACTCCCTTATGCGAAAAAGTTTTATCCCTATTGTGGGGTCACCAGTATGGTATTTGTATATTGAAATAATATCCCCTCTCAAGAGTCTCTTCTCCAGAGACAATAAGTTCAGTGCTTGCAACCTTTCCTCATAACTAATATCCTCCAGACCCTTTATTAGCTTTGTTGCCCTTCTTTGTACTCGCTCCATTTCCAGTACATCCTTCCCTAGGACTGGTGCCCAGAACTGGACAGCATATTCTAGGTGCGGCCAGCCCAGAGTCTTGTAGAGCGGGAGAATTATTGTTTTATCTCTGGAGTTGATCCCCTTTTTAATTCATGCCAATATTCTGTTTGCTTGCCATTGCTGAGCCTATCATCTACTAGGAACCTCAGGTCCTATTCCATCCTAGATTCCCCCAGAGGTTCTCCCCCCTAGTGTATAGATTGCATTCATATTTTTGCCACCCAAATGCATTATTTTACATTTTTCTACAGCAGTGTAACCTCATTTGCCATGTTGTTGCCCACACCAATAATTTGTTCAGATCTTTTTGCAAGGTTTCCACATCCTGTGAAGAAGTTAGTGCCCTGCTTAGCTTAGTATCGTACGCAAATACAGATAGTGAACTGTTTACCCCATAGTTATAGACTTATAGAGTTATATTTACACTGATATTTACCACTAGGTGGCAGTAGAGTTTTACAAGGAATAATACATGTATTCATTCTATACCTCAGCTCTATTCCTCAAAACTGCATGATATTTATGTGTTATTAATTTACTGTAGGATCATCTCTGCAGAGATTATGCTCCAATTCCTCAGTTTGATGTATATATTGCTCTCATATTCGTTCTGATAAAATAAACAACAAGGAAAATACTTGCACTCATTTTTATATTGACATTTTCATTACTGTTTACTAGTAGTAGGGTTCTACCAGACAGGCTGTTTATTAAGATGGGACTGTAAGAGTACCTGTCATATGGTGGCAAATTGCCTAGTGACAGCCTCATTTGTTTAATGTGAAATTTGTGCTAAACATAAAGGTCCTTAATGTGAAATGCCACATATTTTGTAGTAATCATGCCAGTGTTTGCTTCTCTTCCCTATACCCCTGTTATATCCGGATACTCCACTCTTGGAAACAAGAGTTTTTTTGCAGCTCCCTGGCCCATGAGGCCAGGCCAGATTTTTAGGGACGTTTGATGTAGCTACCTCCTCTAGTTAGGCTTCTAGGTAAATTTATTGAGTAGTGTAGTGGAGCAATGATTGATTATCTTGGTCTTTTCAGGGTTTCCTGAGTTGAGAGTTTGATTCCTCCTACCTGCCTCTGAAAAAAGTTTCCAAAGTATAGGGCAGGGCATTTCAAATGATCAGTATAAATATTTTTCATGGCCAGCCAATCGCTGGAAGGAGGCATCCTAAAGGTGGCTGGGGAGATGATAAATGTCTAGGAAGAGTGTTCTTTTTCCTCCAGCGAGGGCTGGAGGCAGCTCCACCAAGAAAGGAAAACTGCAGTCTCTCTCTCTCTCTCTCTCTCTCTCTCTCTCTCTCTCTCTCTCTCTCTCTCTCTCTCTCTCTCTCTCTCTCTCTCTCTCTCTCTCTCTCTCTCTCTCTCTCTCTCTCTCTCTCTCTCTCTCTCTCTCTCTCTCTCTCTCTCTCTCTCTCTCTCTCTCTCTCTCTCGTGGCAGACAGCTCCTGGGATGATCTGAGTAAAGACCTTGCCTGGGAAAATTAGTTGCCATTAGGGAGCAAAGTGACAGAAGTGGTTTTATGGACTGCTCCTGTAGGGTCCTGGATATACTGGTCATTCCCTTTAAAAAGCTGCTATTAAACCTTTGTTACTGATCGATTTGAAGTATCCTGTGACCCTAAACCCCTCTTCTGTTGAAGTTCTTCAGCAATAAATACAACAAAGACATCCCCTAGGTGTGAGTGGGACTAAGCTTGTGTGACTGGCATCCTCTGTACTATTGTGGGAGAGCTGGGTACATTCTCAGTGCCCCTCTGGGGCTATGCAGTACACTGTGTTGTAGGGAACATTTAGAATTATTATTATTTAAGGTACTTATATAGTGCCATCAATTTACACAGCACTTTACATATACATTGTACATTCACATTGGTCCCTACCCTCAAGGAGCTTACAATCTAAGGTCCCTAACTCACATTCATATACTAGGGACAATTTAGAAAGAAGCCAATTAATCTACCAGCATAGCTTTGGAGTGTGGGAGGAAACCCACACAGGCCTGTGTGGAAACCCACACAGGCACAGGGAGAACATGCAAACTCCAGGCAGGTAGTGTCATGGTTGGGATTCGAACCAGTGACCCTTTTTACTGCTAGGTGAGAGTGTTACCCACTACACCATTGTGCCACCCAAGAAAGGTTAGTTGCACCTAAGTAGTACCCTGGAAAATGTGTCTTTTATCTTGAATTCCCTCTGAAAAATAGCAGTGTGCTTCCTGTTATGTGAGCGTGCCTAAGCGTTCCTGAGCCTATGGCCTCATAGATGTATATACACAGTGAGAGATCCAAGGCACTGCTGATGCTAGTTTAGGAGATTTGGAGTGGGATTTGGTGATGCCAGTTCCATGCTGCTTCTTCACCAAGATGGCCACCTCCACACAGAGACACAGTGCAGATTCACGCATGAAAGTCAGTAATAAGGAAAAGATCAACTGCAGGTACACTACAAACAATGCTGCTGACTACCCATTTGCCCCTTGATCACTTTTTTGGACACAGCTTTTAGAGTTTAAGTGGTCATAAAAGCATAAGGTGTTTTACTTTAAAGCATTCTTGCCAATGGGGCACTTGGAAGCGAGGGGGAACTAGGAGAGCCTGCGGGGGAACCCATGAAGAGGAGGTTCAGGACTGTTGTGCAAAGTCAATGCACAGACCAGTATGACACGTTTGTTATTCAAAAAAAAAAACCTTTTAGAATCACTTTCAGTTCCCCTTTAATTGCTACTTTTCTGTAGCTATGAAAATGTTACAGCATACTGCTATGCTATAGCAAATAATACCATAACGTTACATAGTTTCATAATTAGATTGAAAAAAGAAAAAGTTAATTTAGTGCAACTAATAGAAAAATACATACATAAATAAATAGAATGCATACAGTAAAAAGAAAACCTCCATATACAGAATCCTATACCCACAGTTGACCCAGAGGAAGGCAAAAAAAATCCCCTATAAAGCATGGTCCAATTTGCTCTAGCAGGTAAAAAAATAAATTCCTTGCTAGGCCCCTAGAAGGCATTGGATATATCCTGGATCAACAATCTCTGGTGTAGTAATATTACTTTTAAATGTCAATGTAGTTTTTTTGTTACAATTTTCCTACAATTTTAGGAATATCAAGCCTTGTGAATTCAGCATTCTTATTGTATTTATATGCAGGCTCATTTTTGATTTAGATAAATTCCAAATATACTTTATAGTTCAGTTCATAAACTGCAGCTCAAACTCCAAGCAGACAGTTAAATCAACAGATGAAATACATGAACAGTATGAGAGCTGTTTTATCTGCCAAAAGAATTGAATTGCTGTCTATCTAGTCCTTAGATTTACACAGCCCTCTCACACAGTAAGGCCAATTTAATGATACAATGTAAGCTTTTTTTTCCGTTCAGCCCATTTAATTTCGATTCCCCTAGCCATACAAATGAGGTGGATGGAAGAATCCCCAGGATGGAATGCAGTTGCTGACAAACTTTCCAGCATGTGCCTTTAACAGAAGTCAATAAAATATTCGAGGGAGGAGCCAGGTGCCGCCGTTTCCGGGTACAGCCGGACCCGGAAGCATACATTCGTGCTGCTGTTTTTATTGATTTTTACATGTAAGTTGCTACTTGCCTTTTGGAAATAAATTTTTAAATACTACACCATGGAGCCACCCTTTTTTCTTTTACCATATATCCAATGGCATCTATTGAGTGTGGGAGAACGCAATCTTGTGCTGGATATCGTGTATGCTGGATATTGTGTGTCCCCGTGCACCATTTTGTGACAATACCGGAAGCTGATTGCCTGTGATTTGCTGGTCCATGCTCGATTTGGCCCATTGGGGGCCACTGCTAGAGGTGAGAGGCTGGGGGAAATAGCTGTCACACTCCCGGAGTATGATTGGATGAATCATCAACATCATGGACACTTTTTTCGTCACATTGATTGTCTATCGCACTTGCACTTTCCTTACACTCTGTGAATCATTATCGGAAGATTTCATCTTCGCAGTACACGATTTATTGGATCGCACTCATCACTTTTTTATGACCATCAGCTTGCGTTTTTTGGACATTTTTTCACACACATTGGTTTGTTACGTCTTTTTATTTATTTTGTTTATGCACATTGTTTTATTCCACTGTTTAACACTTTGTTTATATGTTGAACAGCTCTAGATTGCATATACTCTACATTGCACTTTAGCATTTTTGCACTACTGCACTTTATTATTAATTATTATTGCAATATATTTATTTCATGTTATGCATCATTCATTTTAATATTTCACTTGGATGTACATTTTTCTTCACCAGTTATTTCACTGAGGTTAGTTAGCGCCACATACCTTGTTTTTATTTGTTTCAGTTATGTGAGTACACTTTTTATGTTGGCGGCTTCTTTCCCGTTCTTTGGTTGATGTGGTTTTGCACATTAATATTCCCTTAGTTTTGATAAAATAATCGACTTCTGTCGAGCAGGTACTGACACACACTGATTAAAATGTGTCTGGTCCCTGCTGAACTTGCACATTTTTATAGTGTATGGCCAGCTTTACAGTAAAGAATACACTTTGTACCCCCAACCCCAATGCCTGTTTTCTGACTGAACAGTGAAAGGGCAGCTGCAGAAAACTGATTAGGTAAGCAGTCTGCTCACTCTACTTTTTCCTATCAGCATGTACAATGCACATTGCATGCAGCACACCTGACTGGTTCTTCCTCTCCAGTCTAAAGCCTTGTACACACGATTGTAGGCAGGGGATTGTCTGTTGACAGACTGTTGTCCTAAAATCTTACCGTTAGTACGCTCCTTTTGACAATTGTTGTCCAATTTTCAGCCAACAAATGTTGAATGACAGGCTAGTAAATTTTTGGCTGACAACAGCTTGATGTCTGATTTTCGTATGGTCAGTACACAAGTACGCTCCTTTTGACAATTGTTGTCCAATTTTCAGCCAACAAATGTTGGATGACAGGCTAGTACATTTTTGGCAGACAACAGCTTGATGTCTGATTTTCGTATGGTCAGTACACAAATCCGTCACAAAAAAGTCGAAAGTACAAACACGCATGCTTGGAATCAATGTTCACCAAACACAGAATTAGCAGAAGGGGCCCAAAGGGTGGCACTCAAAAGCTGAAATTCCTTGTAGTACGTCACTACGTTTGTGTATGTGGCGCAACAATTGTGTAACGTTAATATGCAAGACAAGCTCCCGTCACACACCCTTTTGACAAAAATCAGACGCTTGTTTGGCCAACAATCGTACCATGTGTACCAGGCTTAAGTTTTGTTGTATAGGGGTGGGCTCAGGCATGTTCGGATCCTAGTCCCAACCCATCTGAGCAAGCCTAGTCAGGGCGGGTATATGTGCAGCGGCGGGCCAAAATGCCTCACTGCCTATGATTGGCGGTGTGCAGTGAGGGCTTCTTGGCGAGATTGCTCAGGTGGGTTGGGACTAGGATCCGAACACACCTGACCCCTTTCCTTACTGTTGTGTATGGGATTTCAAGAGGCTGCTCTCAAATCAAATTCAGATAATTAAATTTGATTTATATAAATTAAATGCAATTGATATTTAAATGACATTTAATGATATAATAAAAAAATCCAAAGCTGCAATAAATGTGTCTTTTATATCTGCTTGGAGTTCAGTTTTAAACCTTTTTGTCAAGTTAAAGAGTTGCCAGAGTTGACCTCAAGGTTACATTATCTAATAGATTGTCAGCCTGAGAACCACTATTAAATTTACTTGCTGACTGAAATGTATCCTGTAAAATTAACCCACATATAAAATGCTCTGTCTAATACAAAACTGAGTATAAGGTCTGCTTGGAATGCTCTAAGGCTAGGTTTGCATCTTTGTGATGCAACAGTTTCTATTTTTGGGGGCTGTTTCCATGTGTTGCATTAGAGCAGCCTTATCAATGGGCTGCCAATGCACAGAGATTGCACAAAATGTGTATGAGCCTATGTTTGTTTGTTTTTTAAGCACAGTGCACCACAATACAAACACATGTTAATCATGTTATGATGTGTCGCGGTGCATTACAACACACATGTGTTAGTAAGGTGCATTGGGGTGCCATTAAGAATGAATGGCATTGCAAGTTTTTATGCTCTGTGGGAATTCAAACACTTTTTCACTGTGCAAAGGTGTGATTGGAGCCTAATGCCGCGTACAGACGATCGGACATTCCGACAACCAAACCTTGGATTTTTTTACGACGAATGTTGGCTCAAACTTGTCTTGCATACATACGGTCACATAAATGTTGTCAGAAATTCCGATCGCCAAGAACGCGGTGACGTACAACACGTACGACGGCACTATATAAAGGAAGTTCAACACTAAGTGCTCCACCCTTTGGGCTCATAAGCTAATCTCGAGTTAGTAGAAGTTTGGTGAGAGACGATTTACACTTTTCAGCCTCGTGCTTTTCAGTTTGTTACTGCTCTTCAGTTTGTACTTGTGGATTTGTATCTGTTTTTCAGTGCGTGTTGTCAGTTTGTATCTGTTTTTCAGTACATTCTTGTCCGCTCGTTTCTGATTTTCAGCTCGCTCTTCTCAGGCCTTTCTGATTTTCAGTGCGTTCTGTTAGTTCGTTCTGACCAGCCAACCGTTTTGAAGCCATGTTGCGGGTGCAGGGGCTTGGTGTTGGGGTTCTTACTTTGACCCAAGCCCAGTCCATGAACAGGGTGAAGAGTAGTTCATGGACGAATAATTGGTTGCTCCAGCATGACCAATTTTGGCACATGCCTTTGTTGTGGGAGATCCATGAGAATAATCCCGATGATTTCAGGAATTATCTCCGGTTGACAGACCCCGCTTTTCACCGTCTGTTGGCTTTGCTGTCTCCTTATATTATGAAGCAGGACACCTGCATGCGGCAAGCCATCACTCCCGAGCATAGGCTCATCGCCACCTTGCGGTACTTGGCGATGGGGAGAAGTCTGCAGAACATCAAGTTCTCGACAGGCATCTCCCCCCAAGCTCTGGGAATCATTATTCCAGAGACCCGTTCTGCCATTATACAGATCCTGCAGAAGGACTATATTAAGGTAAGTTTTATCATTTAATATCATATTCTATATATTTAATGTTTGCTAATGTATTGTATTTATTTCATTATTTCATAAATACCATGATTGTAATATGCTGTGAGTGTCCTCTTTGTCCTCATGCATGCTGTAAGCTTTTAATGGTCTTATTTTGTCCTTCATGCATATTTGCCTTCACTAACCTCCCCAGCATGCTATCCTGGGCCCATACACACCTAGCCTAGTCACTTAACAATGTATTTTGCCTGCTCCGTTGTATGTAGTGCTTACCCTAACTACCCCCTAAAATGTGTTTAAATGTTATTTTTGTCCTTAAATTCAGACAGAGTGCAAGAGGCTTTTTTTTTGGGCCCAAATTCATTTGGAACCCTCCCTTCCCCAACCGGTAAGTCAACCAATACCAATCCTCTATCTGCTGACTTTGCCAAACCCATACACACTATACCTACCTCTTTTGTGGTCAGATTTATGGATGAATTCACCAAAGCATGTAGTGCAAGTGCCTGCCTGAATATTTTCAAATGGTACTGTTTAAAGTTTTTTTCTCCTATTATCTTGATAGGTAATTGCAGAATGTAAAAATGTTCAATTTGTACAGTTTGTACTCATAATTTTGTATTATGACACTTCTTACCTGTGCAGTGGGCTGCCAATAGTGTAAGTAATGAGGGGCTGGCCAAAGTAACACACATTATTTATGCATTCAGCTCTCAATGAAGTGGAGAGGGTTACCTGTCCAATACATACCCCCCTAAAATTTTTACAATAGGCCATCGGGGGGGGGGGGGGATCTGATAAGTGGACCTTATACTTTTGTCTTTAAATACTCCTTAAAATAATTGTTATACTTATGTTGGCCAAGAATGTTTGTGTCTAATCTGCTTGCAATGTTATGTGCAAAATTACTATTTTTTTTTCTTGTTTGACTCCACAGTTTCCTTCAAACCCACAGGAATGGCAGACTGTGGCTTCCCAGTTTGCCCAACGGTGGGACTTTCCTAACTGTGGAGGGGCAATAGATGGAAAACACATCCACATCGTCCCACCCCCCCAACTCTGGGTCATACTATTATAATTATAAGGGGTTTAATAGTATTGTGTTGTTGGCGGTGGTGTCCACGACATACAAGTTTTTGTATGTGGACGTGGGGAAGAATGGCCGGACATCGGATGGTGGAGTCATCGCCCAGACCGAGTTCTACAGATGGCTCCAGAATGGTGGCCTGGGCTTGCCACCTGTGGAAGACAACGTGGCTGGTCTTCCGTTTGTGTTCATCACTGATGAAGCGTTTGGGCTAGGTAAACATCTGATGAGGCCATTTCCCATGAGGACCCTCACCCTGGACCAGAGGGTTTTTAACTACTGGCTGGCCAGAGCCAGAAGAGTGGTGGAGAATGCTTTCAGCATAAGGGCCAGCCAGTTCCGCCTATTTTTGACACCAATCCACATGGCGGAATATAAACTGAACCATATTGTGTTTGCTTGCTGCATTCTGCACAATTATCTACGAAAAATGCAACAAACTATGTGGCCTCAGTTGGGACTGAGGCCAGCTTCCCTGATCCTTCAACCCTGACGGCACTTGAAGCTGGTTGTCCTGGCTTGCCCCCCCAAAGCACTCACAAAGTGAGACAAAAATATCTGGAGTACTTTGCGGGTAGGGGGGCCACTGATATGCCAGCAAATGTGTGAAACATTTTTAAAATAAATTTTTATTTTAAACTGAACTAATATTTCATTTGATTTACTGCTTGTGTTTCTTTTAGCTGTCTCCTAGGTTCTCCAATAGGCTTTTCTTTTTGGCCATTTTCTTCAATAGTGGAAACGTTATTTATTTGATACATGACAATCTCTTCTTCAGCTAACTATTATGTTGTGGGTCTGCTACACACACAGATTGTTTTTGTTGTTAATGTATGTATTGCATTAATGATAAAAATATTCATCTTTTTCAGCACCATGAATTAATTGTTTTGAGTCCCTAAAATGGCCTGATTGGGGCCAATTTTAGAGCACTGTGGGGGTTATTTACTAAAGGCAAATTCACTTTGCACTACAAGTGCACTGCAAGTGCACTTGAAAGTGCACTGAAACTGCACTATAAGCGCACTTGTAGTGCAAAGTGGATTTGCCTTTGGTAAATACCCCCTTTGTCACTGTAAACTACAACTTACTCCAAAAACTGGTATTGAGCATTGAAATAAGAAGCCACACATTGTTGAGTATAAAACATTTTACTCCATGCACATTCACATGTGCATTAGAAAAGGGTTTTTGAACAAACCAACATCTTTGGTGTCTAACATTTTTATAGTTGACATTAGAAATAGCCTTTTTTGGTTAAACAGGCATGTTTAATTACCGTATTTATCGGCATATAACATACGCTTTTTTCCCCTTAAAATCAGGGGAAAATCGTGGGTGTGTGTTATACGCCGATCCCCGCTGATCTCCACTGATTGTGAGCGGAGCGGAGCGAGCGCCAGCGATATATACATAGTTGAGTGTGCTCGGCTATTCTCGGCTCTACTCACAGTCAGGGGCAGGACTGCGAGAGGAGCCGAAACTAGCCGAGTACACTCGGCTATGTGTTTGTAGGTGCCGCTTGTTCCTCTCCTCTCGCAATCAGTGGAGATGGGCGGGACTGCGAGAGGAGCCGAAACTAGCCGAGTACACTCGGCTTTATGTATCTCGCCGGCGCTCGCTCCTCTCCGCTCACAGTCAGCGGAGATCGGCACCAATTTTGAATAATCAGCGGCTGGGCAATGCTGCAAAGAGGCTGGCAAGGCTGCAAAGGCACTGGGCAATGCTGCAAAGGCACTGGGCAAGGCTGCAGAGGCACTGGGCAAGGATGCAAAGGCACTGGGCAAGGCTGCAGAGGCACTGGGCAAGGCTGCAAAGGCACTGGGCAAGACTGCAGATGGACACTAGGCAAGGCTGCAATGATGGACAAGGCTACAGATTCGCGCCAATTTTAAATAATCAGCGGCTGGGCAATGCTGCAAAGAGGCTGGCAAGGCTGCAAAGGCACTGGGCAATGCTGCAAAGGCACTGGGCAAGGCTGCAGAGGCACTGGGCAAGGCTGCAGAGGCACTGGGCAAGGCTGCAAAGACACTGGGCAAGACTGCAGATGGACACTGGGCAAGGCTGCAATGATGGACAAGGCTGCAGATGGACACTGATAAGGCTGCATTGATGGGCATTTAAATGTAAGTTTTTTTCCTTAAACTTCCCTCCTGAAAGTCTTTTTCCTTAAAATTCCCTCTTAAACTTGGGGTGCATGTTATACGCTTGTGCGTGTTATACACCGATAAATACGGTAACCACTTAACAACCAGCCCATAGCCGAATGATGGCTACAGGGCAGTTTGATAACTCTGGGAGGCCGTACATTGACGTCCTCCCAGAATCGCGCTCCCGCGTGCCCGGCGCGCACACGGGAGCATCCGTGACCGTCGGGTCCAGAGGACCTGGCACATCACGGATCACGGTAAATGGCCGCTGACAGTGGCCGTTTACCATGTGATCGCTCTGTCAAATGATGGAGTGATCACATGTAAACAAACCGGCGTGATATCTGGTTCCTCTCTCCCCTCTCCGTCCAGTGTGAGCGGAGAGGGGAGAGATCGGATGCAGCAGCGATGTGGGCTGGATGTGTAGCGCCGACAGTGCTGCTCATTGAAACTGACAACTGCAGCCTCTGCCACCCCTCCACCATAATCTGCATCCTGCCATCCCTCTGCCATCCTGCCACCCCTCCACCATAATCTGCATCCTGCCATCCCTCCACCATACTCTGCATCCTGCCACCCCTCTGCCATCCTGCCATCCCTCCAACATACTCTGCCATCCTGCCATCCCTCCAACATACTCTGCCATCCTGCCATCCCTCCACCATACTCTGCCATCCTGCCATCCCTCCACCATACTCTGCCATCCTGCCATCCCTCCACCATATTCTGCCATCCTGCCATCCCTCCACCATACTCTGCCATCCTGCCATCCCTCCACCATACTCTGCCATCCTTCCATCCCTCCACCATACTCTGCCATCCTTCCACCATACTCTCCCATCCCTCCACCATACTCTGCCATCCCTCCACCATATTCTGCCATCTTGCCATCCCTCCACCATACTCTGCCATCCCTCCACCATACACTGCCATCCCTCCACCACCCATCCCATCCACCCTTAGCCATACTCAACCATACCCAGCCATACTCAGTGATACCCAGCCATACCCAGCCATACTCGGTGATACCCAGCTGTACCCGGTCATACTCAGTGATACCCATCCATACTGGGCCATACCCAGCCATATTCGGCCATACCCAGCCATACTTGGCCATACCCAGCCATACCCAGCCGTACTCAGCCATACTCAGCAATACCCAGCCGTACTCAGCAGTACCCAGCCATACTCAGCAGTACCCAACTGTACAAAGCCTCTGTATGTGGCCAGGCTGTGGAAGTCTCCCATATGTGGTATCACCATATTCAGGAGAACTAGGCAAATCTATTTTGGGTGTCATTTTTGGTATGTGTTAGAAATATTGTATGAATGGACAACTTTGTGTAAAAAAAATGCGTTTTCATTTTCTTTCCACTTTTCCAAAAACTTTTAGAAAAAAATTACATGTTCAAGAGACTCATTATGCCTCAAAGATTATACGTTGGGGTGTTTTCTTTACAAAATGGGGTCATTTTTGGGGCGTTTCCATTGTCCTGGATTCTCCAGAGCCTTCAAAAGTGTAATAGGTAGTCAGGAAATTGGATGTGTAATTTATGCTCCAGAATGCCTGAAGGTGCTCCCTGAATGTTGGGCCTCTGCATGTGGCCACGCTGTGTAAAATTCTCATACATGTGGTATTGCCATACTAGGAAGTATTAGCAGAATGTATTTTTGGGTGTAATTTGTGGTATGTATATGCTGTGTGTGAGAAATAACCTGCTAATATGACAAATTTGTGGGAAAAAAAACGAAAAAAAAAGAAAACTTGATTTTGCAAAGAATTGTGGGAAAAAAATACAACTTCAAAAAACTCATCATGCCTCTTACTAAATACCTTGGAATGTCTACTTTCCAAAAAGGGGTCATTTGGGGAGTATTTGTACTTTCCTGGCATATTAGGGTCTCAAGAAATAAGATATGCCGTCAATACTTCAGGTGTGATAAATTTTCAGAGATTGACACCATAGCTTGTGGACTCTATAACTTTCACAAAGACCAAATAATATACACCAATTTGGGTTATTTTTACCAAAGATATGTAGCAGTATAAATTTTGGCCAAAAATTATGAAGAAAAATTACTAATTTGCAAAATATTATAACAGAACGAAGAAAAATGCATTTTTTTACAGAATTTTCTATTTGTGGGATCTATCTATCTCTATCTATCTCTATTTGTGGGGAAAAAGAACAAAAATTTCATATGGGTACGGTGTTACATGACTGAGTAATTGTCATTCAAATTGTGAGAGCACCGAAAGCTGAAAATTGGTCTGGTTAGGAAGGGGGTTTAAGTGGTCAAGTGGTTAAAACCATAATAACATACACAACTCAGGAACTTACAAAGTTTAACTTTGAAAAATTGAAGGCAATATCAAACATTAGTATGTCCAAACTGTGTTGATCTTGCCTTCGTCAGATAGGGTGATGTAACCCCTGTAAAAGCCAAATTTTGAAGATGCACACAAATTGGGAGTCAAAATGTGGATTTCCCTCCTGATCCCATGCCTAATGTTAACATGTGCTAGCTCCCATCATGGGGGAATAAATGGAAATGTTTCGGGGGTGCAACCGCTTTCTCTCACCTACTTGAGTTGCGAGGAAGGGGTTGCACCCACAAAACGCGTACATTGATATCCCGTGATGGCAGATAGTACATGTTGACATACTGTGTGCATCTTCAAAATTTGGCTTTCTAATTACTTTAAAACTTGATTTAAAAGAAAAATTACACAACAAAACTGTACAATTTTTGTGTGTTTTAGATTCTGCCTAAAACATCAATGACGTTCTTCATTTTTTGTTGACCATCATTGATGTTTTCCTTTATCTTTTCTAAATCGCAATTGCACACCATGATCTCCCCAATGAGGACATGGGCACTTTACTGGTGAAATTAGTTTCTTCTTCCACAACATCCACATCACCTACAATAAAAAAAAAACACACCATGTATTATAAATATGCAGGCATACATCTATTACCTGAAGCTGTGGTCTCAGACACTCACCTGTTGTGGTCACTATTTCGCTCAATTCATGTACCTCTGAATCCACATCTTCAGGTTGTGGTGTGGGGATTTCCCTTTCTTTAGGAGGTGTGCTGTTCTTGGTGTCCTCTGATGTCCCAAGTCTTTTCTACCCTATGTGAATAAAAAATAAAGTATACTTAGCACACAGATATTTAAGGCAAGAAATAGTAATATGAAACATTGTTTGGAAGTATCGTAAGTTCTCTGTTTTGGCAGAGTTCCAAGCTGAACACATGATTTTTTTTCCCTTTCTTAAAGCTGGAATACTTACCTTTTTTGGTAAAGTTTCACACTTGGAGACACCCCTAGTATCCACTGGAGCACCTGTGTGGGACACCATAAAAAGGGTGTTCTGGTGTTCCAAACTAGTGCTCCTGCATCCAGATGTGTAAACAGCTGCTGAGTGTCCTCTCCTTACACTGAATCAAGTTTGCATTTCATTCTAGTTAAAACACATCTAGACAATAATGTAATAAACTTCTTTTAATACAAACAGGCCTGAACAAATGTTGTTAAGTTGCATCTGTCAAAAATTCATATTAGTGGGCGAATGAACGATGTTTACTATGAAGTGTCCCCACGAACTGGAAACTTGCCATTTTAAATGCCATTAAAAAACTGTACAACAGTAAAGAAAAGCACATGGAGCAGCATGCAAGTAATAATAATAATAATAGGAACACACGACAAAATACCTACTTTTTTGCAGCACTCTCTTGATCCTTCTGTACTGATCCTGCTCCCTCAATTTGAGGTCTAACCATCATTTCTCAGTTGCTCCTTGAATCATCGTACTCCAAAATTCTTTTGCAGACTTTTCAGAACTTTAGTCATGATTTTGTCCTTAATCACATTTGGGTTTCTGTACGGTCCATATTTCCTGTCATAGTCGGCCCTCTTCAAGATGTCCACCATCTCAACAAAGGCCATATTTGATTTGAGGCCTTAAATCTCCTCCTGGATCGGGAAGTTTCTGGCCCTGGGCTTTCCTCATCGTTGCTGCTCTCCTCTGCATGCACCTGCTCTGTCTCCGCCATGTGCTCTCCCACTGCACCAAAAGAGAATGGGCAGGAAATATACTAGAAAGAAGGTCAGGGGCAGAGTTTCACGCATGCACAGTGTATATAAAGCATAACACATGTGCGTCATACGTACAATCTGTGAGCGGAGGACGGAGTAGCGCAAGCGCCGATTGTGCTAACGAAGGTACAGTTTTAACTTGGGGCATCAGTGGCCTATACTGCTTATAGATTGAGGCCTATATTGGGACAAGATTAGGAGAGTTTAGCCTGACATTAGGGTTTGTCTTGTGTTGTGTCTTGCAGAGAATATGGATAAATTCAATGACCATGATTTCCTCCCCAACTTCATTGATATGTACAGGGATCTGCCTTGTCTGTGGCAAGTGAAACACCCATTTTATTTTTTTTTTTGTTTCAATGTTTTTATTGAATTATATTGCAAAGGACAAGATGAAAACAGTCAATGAAACAAGAATCTCCTAATTAAGTACAAGTAACAGAGCATGGTAGTAATAGGTAAGCAGTAGGAAGATAGTGTTGTTACATATCAGGCAAGGGTATTGTTCACCCCCCCAGACACCCCGTAAGGTAACAAGTTGTGTCAAAGGGGAAGACAACACCCCTCTCCATCAACATGATAGTTTTGTCTTTCAAATGTATTTTTTAATTGAAAAGAGTGAGAAATGTGATATACAGTAACTCTATAGACAAATACAATTGGTACTTGACATCAACATTACAGGTAGGGGTTACAGAACTAAATGTATGCTAACATATGTAGTACTGAGCCCCTGTATGCTCTCAAAGAAGAGAGCATAGAAGAGGGGAAGAAAGAGAAAAAAAAAAGAAAAAGAGGAAAAAAAAGAAGGAGGAAAGAGTAGGTGAGGGGGCAAAAGTAGGAGGTGAAGAAGAAAGGAGATAGGAGATGGGCAGTGTTATAAGGGAAAGTTACGTAATAATCTTATCGGTAGTCAAACCCAGGTGGCTCAATTTGTTCCAGGAAATGGGCCGTCATAGGTGGTAGCTCATAAATTGGTTAGGGACAAGGCAGAGCTCTATGATATAATAGCCAGAATTGCCAGTGGTGATAGAATTTATCTAATGTTAGCTGTGCCTTTGCAAACAAGAATTCAATTGTTTGGTGGTCATTGAGGATATCAATGGTGTCTCGGAGAGTAGGTGGGCAGACCAGTTTCCAGTGTCTGGCAATGGCTAACCGGGCAGCAATGTGTATGTGTGTAACGATGGGGTGAAATATGGAGGGCCAATTAGAGAGGCCTAGTCCGAAGACAGCCATCTGCGGGGTTAACTCAATGTTTATGTTAGTAACATTGTGAATAAGTGTGGAGATGTCTTTCCAGAAAGCGCCAATAGACGGACATACCCACCATATATGGAGAATATGTCCATCTATGTCACAATTTCTACAACATTTACTAGAGTGGGTCGGGAACATTTGAGCCAGTTTCACAGGGGTGTAGTACCACCTGTACAAAATTTTCATTGAGGTTTCCCAGTGGGAAATGTTTTTAGAGTACATGGTGGATGAGCGTAGTGCTCTGTACCAGATAACGGGAGGAATCTTGATTTGTAGCTTGGTTTCTCAGTATTTTATAGTTGGGGAGTGCTCATCCATATTAGGTTTTGTTAATAGGCTATAAAGATAGGATATGCCATGAGTTTTGTTGTTGGTTGAAGACAGAAACTGTAGGATGTCCTTAGTTCAAGTGTTATGTGAGGTTGAGATGGTGTGGAGAATATGACGGAGTCTTAAGTAGGTATAGAAATCATTATTGTAGATGGCAAAACGGTCTTTAATTTGGAGGAAGGAAAATAATTTATCATGCTGGAACAGGTCTCCAATCTTTCGAAGATCTTGTGAGGACCAATTCTGAAGTGGAAGGCGATAAGAGCGATAAGGCTGAGAGTGGGAGTTGGTGAAGGGCAGTCACATGTATTCCTCTTGCGGATTGTAGAACCGATTTCCATGTGGATAATGTAACATTAACCATTGGGAGGAAGAAGCGTGGATGGTGGTATCCCAGTCATATGGCAGCCAACGAGAGTAAAGGGGTTTGGGCAAAGGTGTTCGCTTCAATAAGACTCCAAGGTTGCGATGAGGACATGTTCCATAGCATTTTGGTTTGATCTAAGATTATTGCTTTGTAGTACATAGGAAGATCAGGAACACCGAGGCCTGCATAGGCCTTGGGCGTGTTGAGTAGAGAGGCTTTGATGCGTGGCTTGCGTGCCGCCCAAATGAAGTGATTGATGATCCGTTGAAGTATGCCTGTCCGATTTAGGATCAGTATTGGTAAAGTCTTAAAAAAATGTAGAACGTATGGCAGGAGAAACATCTTGGACAGGGCTATTCGGCCTGCCCAAGAAGCGTTCGTAGAATGGAGTGATTTGACAATATCTTGTAAATTCTGGCTCAGGAGAGACATGTTAGTACGGAGAAGGAGGGCAGAGGGGGAAGTCAGATGGATACCTAAATAGGTCATGGAGGAGCTGGGGGCCCAGGAAAAGGGGGAAGAGGTAGTAATAGCTTCTTTAAGTTGTGGGGTCATGGAGGCTCCTAGCATGGTGGACTTAGAATGATTCAATTTATACATGGACACATTACTAAATTGTTGTAGGAGATCACAGTGGGAGCAGGGAATGTAATGGATCGGTGAGCCAGATGATTATATCATCGGCGTAGAGGCCAATCTTGGTGAATATGGTCAACAGACAGGCCAGTAATATTTGGATGTTTTTGAATTGCTTGTGCCAGTGGTTCAATCACCAGCGCAAATATTAGGGGGGATAAGGGGCAACCCTGGTGAGTACTATTGGTGATGGGGAAGGGGGTGGATAACATACCCGAAGTCATAACTCTTGCAGACAGTGTAGAGTAGAGACCCAGGATGGCTTGGCGAAATGGGCCATGGATGCCAAATTTCTGAAGGACTGAGTCTAAGTACAACCAGTTGACCCTGTCAAACACCTTCTCTGCATCAAGAGAGATCAGCAGAGAAGACGTTCGGTGTTGCTCAGCCCAATGGATAATGTCTATAAACCTTCGATTGCCATCTAAAGCTTGTCGGGAGGGGATGAAGCTTAGTTGATCTGAGTGGACTAGGTTAGGTATGTAGGTCGCAAAGCGGTTAGCTAATAGTTTTGTATAGATCTTGAGATCGGTGTTAAGTAGGGATATGGGGCGGTAGTTGTCTGGATCGTGGAAAGGTTTGCCGGGTTTTGTATAGTGGTTATTACCGCTTCAAGGGATTCAGATGGGATCTTGCCTGTTGATAAGAACCTATTAAAAGTGTTACAAAGGTGGGGTACTAGTTGTTCTGCATATGACTTGTAATATTCGTTGATGAAACCATCTGGGCCTAGGGCTTTGTGGGAGGGGAGATCTTTGATAACTTGGTGAATCTCTCTATGTGAGAATGGCTGGGCCAACGATTGGAGTTGAGGTGTAGATAGTGAAGGTAGTTGGAGAGGGTCAAGAAATTCTTGTATTAATTGCGGAGTGAGGTGGGGTTCAGAGGTTGATAGGGAGAGGTTATATAGTTTTGAGTAGAAGGCGCTAAATCCGTCCGCTATTTCTTTTGGATTTATTGATTTGTTAGTTTATGTTCCTTAGTAGGTAGAAGGAATGCAATTCTGTTTTGCGCTGCCCTTCGTTTATATTGCTGGGCCAGGAGTTTCCCAGCTTTATTCCCCTGGGAGTACCAGGTGAGGTGAAGGCGCTTAAGATAAAAGTCGTGGCCTTTTCGAAGGTAGGAGCTGAGGTTATTTCTCAGCTTGCTCAGTTCCGCCGTGGTAGCTGGATTGGGATTTTGTTTATTCAGGGATCCAAGGGTATGAATGTCGTGGAGAAAGAAATTTACGGTGTGGGTTCTCTTTTTCTTTTCCTGGGCGCCCAGCAGCAGACAAGTCCCCTGTATGACAGATTTGTGGGCATTCCAGAGTGTACTTAAATTAGAAACTGAGCAAGTGTTGTCGGTGAAGAAAGATGATATCTTGCATCGGACCTATTCTCGGGTCTCCGGCAAGCTCAAGATCGAACGCCATAAGGCATTAGGCACTAGGGGTAGTGGGGGACATAGAAATAGTAATAGATACTAGGGCATGGTCCGACCACATGATAAGCTCTATTGTGGACTTAGTAATTTTATGAAGCAGGATTTTAGAGGTTAAGAACAGGTCGATCCTAGAATATGATCTTTGGGTGTTTGAATAGAAAGAATAATCCCTCTCAGTACCGTGCTGACACCTCCAGGGGTCATAAAGATAATTCTAGGGTAAGCATGGAAGAGAGGGCTGTGGATCTTCTGCGCTTTGTATTAGATGAATCCATCAGGGGGGCTATGACTTGATTAAAGTCACCGCATATTATGATTTGATCTTTAGGATAAGGTTGGATTTTATGCATCACGTATTCATAAAATTATTTCTGGCGGGTGTTGGGAGCATAGATGTTCACGATTATGAGGGGTTGGTAATTGAGTGTGGCTGATAAGATTAGGTATCTGCCAGAGGGGTCCTGATCAAGGTAAGTAAGACTAAACGAGACAGATGAGCGTATTGCTATCATGACTCCTCTTGTTTTCTTGCTGGCTTGTGCTTGTAAACAATGGAGGAATAATTTATGGGAAACATTGGGGTGAATTATGTTCTGCAAAATGCATTTCTTGAACGCACAGTATGTCTGCCTTTAGTGAGTTATCTTCTCGCCATAGAAGTGAGCGTTTAAAAGGGTTGTTGAGGCCCGTGGCATTGTGGGAGACTATTGTAAGTGACATGTTGCCTTATGAAGTAAATTTGATTGCAGGTGCTGTGAAGGTACTAAAACAATTATGCTTCTATTACAGAAAAGGAATATGGGGGGGACAGATCAGGGCCCTCAGTAATGAGGAGGACGTGATCTGTGCACACAGAGCAGAGTTAAATCTACAAATGGGTTTGTGAAACAAGCTAGAAATTATAATTCTTACAGTGCTATATTTATGAACTTTAACCAGTGAATGTGCTTAGCACATCAAAGAAAAACTGTGGAGCATGACAAGGGTAACATGAGTGTTTCCACTCCTCCACTAACTTGTTAACTTGAATAAGGAGAACTTTATCCAGCCTTAAGCAAGTGTTTTCCTGGTGTTATATAACATACCCATAACCCGAGGAGTACCCTGGATGTGGCCCTCCATCCGGAGGGTTACACTGTGGTAAGGTAGGCTGGATGTGCCCGTTTGTGCTGTGGAGGAGCGGAGTAACATCTTCCATCTTCCTCAGCGGCCAGGCCACACCCCGAAACACCCATTTTAAAATAACAAACTAAAGAGGAAGGCAGCACTGGATCAACTGTTGGAATTGGTGCAGCCGGTGATTCCCACAGCAGACATTAACTATTTGAAGTGCAAAATTGGTGGCCTGAGGAGCACATATAATAGGGTGCGCAAAATGGTCCAGGATTCCATGAGATCAGGAGCAGCAGAAGATGACATTTATGTCCCCAGGCTGTGGTACTATAACAGACTGTGGTTTTTGTCAGACCAGACTGAAATCAGACCATCACTCTCAACCCTTCCTTCCACTCTTCCTTCCACCTCAGATGAGGCTTCTGACGTACAACCTGGGCCTTCCACCCAGGAAGATGTGGAGGAGCCCAGCTTGAGCCAGGTATAGCATTTTTCAACATATTTCTTGCCAAAAAATGAATGATGTTAACTAGATGTTATTGATCACTAATTTCAGATTTAACAAAGTGGTTTACATTAGACATGTGCACACTGAAATATTTTGTTCCTCCCCTCTGCCTTCCAACAAAAAGGCCCAGGAAGGGGAGGAACGTGGAGGAGTCAGCGCTTGGTTTGATTCGGCAGGCTACTGCGGTCCTCACAACAACCCCCAGTGTTCAAGAGGCCTTTCCATGTATGACAGCCAGTAAGATGCAGGAAATGGAGGTGGGCTAATGCATCATCAGTGAGGAGCTCATATTTCAGGTCCTAAATAAGGGGGCGATGGGTGAACTCACAAAAAAAGTCACATATGTGAGTTGGACCATACTCCTCCTCCACCCCCTGCCACAACTCCAACACCACAGCCACAGCCTGGAAGGAAGCATGCATGTTGTAAGACCACTGCCTGGGGACATATATGTCATCTACTGCTGCTCCTGAACTCTCTGAGTCCTGGACCGGATTGTGCTCCCTATTAAATGGACTCCTCAGGCTACCAATTTTGCCTGCCAAATAATTGATGTCTGCCCTGGGGTACAAAGGCTTCACCAATTCCAACAGTTTATCCAGCGTTGCCTTCCTCTTTATTTTGTTATGACACCTAATACATTTATAATAAAAAAAAAATCCTTGGCTTTGTGTTTTACTTCACTTACTTCCGTCTCGTACTTGATTCAGAGCATGCATGGAATTTTGTGCGTTGGAATTGTGTACACACGCTTGGAATTTCCGACAACAAGTGTTTTGTCTGAAAATTTGAGAACCAGCTCTCAAACAGTTGTTGTCGGAAATTTTGACAGCAAATGTCCAATGGAGCACACATACGGTCAGAATTTCCGACAACAAGCTCACATCAAACATTTGTTTTTGGAAATTCTGATTGTCTGTACGCGGCATAAGGCTTGATTCACACCTACAGGTGCGATCAAACGTGGGTTTGTTTCCATGTATTTGTTGTGCATTCCCATGCGTCTCATGTAGGGGAGCCCATTCATTTCAATGGGGTGCCCTAAGCATGAAAAAACACAGAAAATAAGTCCCTGACTGTTTTCCAAAAACCTGTCACACTGAACTGCATGGGCTGTGGCATGGTACAGTTTGGCACAAAGGAAAACACATGCATTTGACGATGCATAAGGGTGCCATTGACAAATAATGGCTTTAATAGTCGGTCCCCACTCTTCATCCAAAAAATATATAATGGATGCACTCCAATCTCAGCTCTTCTTACTCTATTTAATTAATTACTGTATACATCATCATTCCACCTAAAAACAAACCTTCCTTCCTTTGTTTCTGTGCATATCAGGAAAGCATGCGATTTTGCATGCGTTCACGAGATGCATAGAAGTGTAGCTAGGCTAAGCTGCACAATGATATGTTAAACCCACAAGTCATTAAAAAGTAAAATGCAGTATTTTTATGAAGAGTTTTGTAATAAAAAAAACACAATGGAAGTGCTCATTCAACTTAAGACAAACAAGGAGGTGCAGAGTGGGAGTGGTCATTAAGTATATAGAAAATAGTATCGTTTTTAACACAAAACTGTTTAGTGTAAAATGGTAAGTCATATTTCTAAATGTATAACTTTTTTGCAGTGCTTGCAATAGGAAAAAAGTAGAAAGTATTTATGGAGCACAAAGGGCCTATCATAATTAGAACTGAAGGCAAAATTGCAATCTGTTGTTTGGACACACTAACTACAATCACATCTGTTATCTTGTTTAGTTGTTTAGGTTGACTATCTGTTGAAGCTTTTAAGCATTGCAGAAAACAAATCAAAAGAGTAAGGAAACAACTGCAGAACAGCGAAAAGTTGAGCTTTTATTGATCTATGAGAAAGTGTGTCTAAAACTGGCCATACACCTATAGATTATCTGCAGATTTTCTATGGTTAGATGGAAAAAGTGCAACAGATTTCTCCATGTTTGCTAAACTGTGTGGACGGAGGAATCTCCCACTTTTTCCATCTAACCATAGAAAATCTGCAGATAAACTATAGGTGTATGGCCAGCTTTAAGCCTCGTACACACGGTACAATTGTTGGTAGGGGATTTTCTGTTGACAGACTGACAGACTTTACCGTTAGTACGCTCCTTTTGACAATTGTTGTCCAACTTTCAGCCAACAAATGTTGGCTGACAGGCTAGTAAATTTTCAACGGACAACAGCTTGACGTCAGATTTTCGTATGGTCAGTACACAAATCTGTCACACAAAAGTCGAAAGTACAAACACACATGCTCGGAATCAATGCTCACCAAACACAAAATTAGCAGAGGGGGCCCAAAGGGTGGCACTCAAGAGCTTAAATTCCTTGTAGCACGTCACTACGTTAGTGTTTGTGGCACAATAATTGTGTACCGTTAGTATGCAAGACAAGATCCTGGCACACGCCCTTTTGACAAAATTCAGATGCTTGGTTGGCCAACAATCGTACCGTGTGTACGAGGCTTAAGGCTCCATTCACACTTAAGGCTGGTTCTTACTGGTGCGATGTCTGAGATCGGATGTGATTTGCACCACACTGCAGTGCAAATCACATGCAATCTCTGTGCAATGCGATTTCAGCCATACAGATAGTATGGCTGAATTTACATCAAACTCGCATAGGACCCTTTTTTTGTTCCACAGCAGAACTGGATTGCATGTTCACACCCATGCGATCCGGTTCCTGTCCAAGTTTGCGATATGCAAACTGATTTGGGGGTGTCATAGGGCAGTGTGAACTGCCGCCGGGAGACATGCGATGCGGGAACCCATCGCAGCAGTGTGAACTGGCCCTAATACATTTTTTTATGCATTTTGCAGAAATGCAGGGAATTTTTTTAACATGAGTTCCTATGGAACACATTCACACCAATGCATTTTTGTGCCTCTGCGTTTTTGGAAAGGGTTGGGGACTTTTTAATAATAATATGTAATAGACTTCAATGGACCTGCATCCAAAAAGTACCATGTTTTTACAGTGATTTTGCCACGATTTGCATGTTACAATTTGTGTTTTTTTTTAGCCGTACATTCACTATATATAACTGGTTGCTAAAGAGGGCCAGGAAGCGGGCCGCCGCATCCTTAACAACCGATGAGTCATCAGCTCCCCACTGACAGCTGAATGTAAAAAAAAAAATTTTCGGCAAAAAAAAATTCTGAAAAAAACAGCGTGGGGTCCCCCCCAGATCCATACCAGGCCCTTGGGTCTAGTATTGAGTTGGAGCGGACCCCCCAAAATCCATGCTAGACCCTTATACGAGCATGCAGCCGGCAGGTCAGGAATGGGAGGGGATGGGCGAGCGCCCGCTCCTGAACCATACCAGACCGTATACCCTCAATATGGGGGATGGGTGCTCCCCCCCACCCCAAAGTCCCTTGCCCCCACGTTGATGGGGACAAGGGCCTCATCCCGACAACTATGGTCGGTGGTTGTTGGAGTCTGCGGGCGGGGGGTTTATCGAAATCTGGAAGCCCCCTTTAACAATGGATCCCTCAGATGCTGGCCTCCCCCTTATGTGAATGAGTATGGGGTTCATTGTACCCCTACCCATTCACCAAAAAAAGTAGTGTAGTGTGAAAAAATACAGTAGACAGTTTTTGACAAGTCTTTTATTAAAAATGTCTTCTTCTTCCTTCTTCCTCCTCCGGGTTTCTCCTTCTCCCGCTTCTTTGTTTGTTGTGCTTCTTCCTCTGCCGCCACTCCTGACGACGACCCTCCTCCTATGCCGCATCCCGCTGATCTGTCCGTGCCGATGTCAAGCATTTTTTAGATAACGATGGGACGTGGCCACCGGATGACAGAGGCCCTGCCCACTTGTGACATCACCGCCAGGGGCATGATGGGTCTTCCATCACAGGGGTGGGGCCTCCAGGTGACATCATATGATGGCCATGCCCCCAGCGTTATCTAAGAAATGCTTGACATTGGCACGGACAGATCAGCGGGATGCAGCATCGGAGGAGGGTCATCAGCGGGAGCGGCAGCAGAGGAAGAAGCACAGGAGAAATAAGAAGACTGGAAGAAGAAGCGGGAGAAGAAGAAGCCCCGAGGAGGAAGAAGCGGGATAGGAGAAGACCTAAGGAAGGAGGAAGAAGAGGACATTTTTAATAAAAGACTTGTCAAAAACTGTATTTCTTCACTCTACAGTACTTTTTTTGGTGAATGGGTAGGGGTACAATGTACCCCATACTCATTCAACTAGGTGTGCAGGATCTGGGGGACCCCTTGTTAAAGGGGGCTTCCAGATTCTGATAAGACACCGCCTGCAGACCCCCACAACCTCCAGCCAGGGTTGTTGGGATGAGGCCCTTGTCCCCATCAACATGGGGGCACAGTGCTTTGGGGAATGGGGGGCGCAGAGCCCCACCTGCCCCAAAGCACCCACCTCCCATGTTGAGGGCATGTGGTCTGGTATGATTCAGGAGGGGGGGCGCTTGCTCGTCCCCTTCCTTTCCTAACCTGCCGGCTGCATGCTCGGATAAGGGTATGGTATGGATTTTGGGGGAGATGCACATCATTTTTTTTTAATTTGGCATGGGGGGGTCCCCTCTGAATCCATACTAGATCCAATGGCTTGGTATGGATCTGGGACCCCACGCAGTTTTTTTCACGATTTTTTGGCAATTCTTTTTTTTTTACTTTCAGCTGTCAGCGGTGAAGCCCGCTGACAGATGATAACTCATCGGTTGTTAAGGACGCAGTGTCCAGCTTTTCATCCACCTCCTTAGCAACCAGCTATATAAAGTGTAAAATAAAAATGCAAAACACGGCAAAATCGCAGTAAAATTGTGGTAAAAACATGTTTCCAAAAATGCAGCAAGCACCGTAAAAAGCACTGCAGAAACGCTCAAGAGCAACATGCATAGATGTAAATTGAGCCTTAGCCCATCTGCCTGATTAATTTTTTTGTCATTTCAAATTTTGCTTGATCCTCATATCTGGCTCACTCTCCTTACATTTGCGTCAAGATGCTCTCACTGTTCAAGATGCTCTCACTGTTACATATTTTCTTACATACGGCTTGCAGCGATGTGCAGCTTACAGGACACCTTTCCCTCGATGTATATCCCATACCTGGCCAATGCTCCTGGGGCCTAAAAATCACTGAAGTATACACCCTTATGCCGTGTACACACAGGCTGACTTTTCGACCGGACTGGTCCGACACGGGCAAATCCGTCGGACAATCCGACCGTGTGTGGGCTTCATCTGACCTGCAGCGGACTTTTTTCGGTCGAAAATCAGACGGACTTTAGATTTGGAACATGTTTCAAATTGTTCCGACGGACTCGAGTCCGATCGAAAAATCCATTCGTCTGTATGCTAGTCTGACGGGCGAAAACCATTGCTAGGGCAGCTATTGGCTACTGGCTATCAACTTCCTTATTTTAGTCCAGTCGTATGTCATCACGTACGAATCCGTCAGACTTTGGTGTGATCGTGTGTAGGCAAGTCTGTTCGTTCGAAAGTCCATCGGAAGTCCGTCAAAAGTCCGTCGGAAAGACCGTCAGACCTTTGATGCTGAAAAGTCCGCCTGTGTATACACGGCATTACTCCAGTGATCTTCACTTGCTTCCAGATCAAACAATGAGCATCTGCCCTGCTGCATTGCCAATATTCTGGAGGAATATACTTTTCTCTCTGTGGTGAATTGCTGGATGGGTAAAACTGGGTGAACGGTATGTGCTGAGGATGCCCGCCTGGGGTGGCCATATGATATATGCCCATTTTTGTACGTGTGAGTCTTCTACCAGTTCCTATGGCCCATTTGCTGTGATCTAATAGGTTTACAGTAGGTATTTGAATGATCGCATTTGCATATTGGCAAAGTCCATGAGACAGGGGGGTTGTTATTATTATTTCTTATGAGTCTTGGTGAGAAATGTGCTTTGCATAATAGGTGAGAGCATCTATGTTATGCTTTCTAAAAGCCCCCTCCTACTAGTTGTGTTAGGTCATTTATCCACAAGATGGCAGCACTGCAGAAAATCCCCTTGGCATGTGTGTCCAAAATGTGTCTTATTTACTCCATTTACAAAATGGCAGTAGCAATAATTTATGGCCTGTTTACTATATACACGGGGCAGTGTTTGTTTACCTCCTGTTACCCTTCTCTCCCTCCTTCCCCCTCTCTCATCTATATTGATGGGGTGAACCAGATGGTGGGAGCCACTATGGCCCATGAGTGGACATAGGCGCATGCGCGATAGCACATTCGTTTGCACTGGGAGGATCTCCTGACATCAGGACTCAGAGGGCAGCGCCTTAGGGACAGGTTTCTGGTGCAAATCTCCACCCTATATAGCTAGGGTATGTTTGCATCTAGTTAGGCAGCCAAACGGAGACATTCTCTTGAACAGCAACTATCCTTGGAACATATGGGCATAAGATCAGTTAAGCTCAGGGCCAGACTGAGAATAAAAACTAGCCCTGGAAATAATTTCATACCATCCCCATAGCATTATTATACCAGTCAAACAGCATAATGTCACAGAGGCTGTGAGACATGGTACAGGAGATATCATAGGCTGTGTGGACATGGTACAGGAGATGTCAGAGGCTGTGTAGCCATGGCACAGGAGGTGGTCATAGGCTGTGTGGACATAGTACAGGAGGTGGTCATAGGCTGTGCAGACATGGTACAGGAGGTTGTCATAAGCTGTGGGGACATGGTACAGGAGGTGGTCATAGGCTGTGCGGACATGGTACAGGAGAGTAACAGGAGGTGGTCATAGGCTGTGCAGACATAGTACAGGAGAGTAACAAGAGGTGGTCAGAGGCTGTGGGGGGGTCCGGTATTACCCAGCTGTGATGTGGAGAGGCACGCACCACCGCAGAGACGAGTCCCTTACATTTAAAAATGGCACCTCTCTGGGGAGAGCAAAGCGGAGGGGTGTTGGTGTCTATCAAAGTGATCTCAAAGCCAGTGTGAAAGAGGACCTAGTTGATGGAGAGTGTGATGAGTCTGCAATATGGGTGGAAATGGAAATGGGTGTGCGTACTACAAAGGTTATCATTGGAGTTTGTTATAAACCTCCCAGTATTAATGAGGAGGGGCATACTACAAAGGTTATCATTGGAGTTTGTTATAAACCTCCCAGTATTAATGAGGAGGGGCAGACTCAGCTCCTGGCACAGATAGAAAGGGCTGCAAGGGCTGGGACAGTGATAATGATGAGAGATTTTAACTACCTGGAAATTGACTGGAGTAATGGAACTGCTGGAACAGTTAAAGGGCAAAAATGTATAAACCTATTACAAGACAATTTTATGGTGCAGTTTATTGAGACTCTGATGAGGAATGATGCTCTGCTGGACCTGGTGATCTCAAACAATGCAGAGCTTATTACTAAAAGTCATAAAAAAGAACATCTGGGTGGCAGTGACCGTAACATGATTTCATTTAATGTTAGCTGTAAGCAACAAAATACATACAGGAAATATAAAAACACTTAACTTTAACCACCTCAGCCTCAGAAGGATTCACCCCCTTCCTGACCAGAGCAATTTTTGCGATTAGGCACTGCGTCAATTTAACTGACAATTGCGCGGTCGTGCGACGTTGCACCCAAACAAAATTGACAACCTTTTTTTCCCACAAATAGAGCTTTCTTTTGGCGGTATTTGCTCACCTCTGCATTTTTTTTTTTGCGCTATAAACAAAAAAAGTGAGACAATTTTGAAAAAAAAGCAAAATTTTTTACTTTTTGATATAATAAATATCCTCAAAAAATATATAAAAAAACAAATTTCTTTCTCAGTTTAGGTCGATATGTATTCTTCTACATTTTTTTTTTAAAAAAAATACAATAATGGTATATTGATTGGTTTGCGCAAAAGTTATAGCGTCTACAAAATAGGGGAGAGATTTCTGGCATTTTTATTATGATTTTTTTTTTATTAGTAATGGTGGCGATTTTTATCATGACTGTGACATTATGGCGGACACATCGGACACTTTTGACACTATTTTGGGACCATTGTCATTCATACAGCGATCAGTGCTATAAAAATGTACTGATTACTGTGTAGATGACACTGGCAGGGAAGGGGTTAAACACTAGGGGGTGATCAAGGGGTTAAGTTTGTCCTAGGGAGTGATTCTAACTGTGGGGGGGATTGTCTCACTAGAACATGACAGAGATCACTGCTCCCGATGACAGGGAGCTGTAGATCTCTGTCATGTTGCTAGGCAGAACAGGGAAATGCCATGTTTCCAAAGGCATCTCCCTGTTCTGCTGCTCCGTGACAAGATCGCGGGCCCCCAGCGGACATTGAGTCAGGACCTGTGGGCATTATCACGGAGTATGGGGCTGGTGCCCGCGCGCCCCACCGGTGCTGCACGCACCCACAATGCCGCGATTTAAAGGGGACGTACCTGTACGCCCATTTGCCCAGCCATGCGATTGTGCCGATGTATATCGTCATGCGCTGGTCGAGAGAGCAAACTTTCCAAGGATGAGGGCTGCACTTCAAGACCAATGCCCCATACACACGATAGTATTTTCCGATGGAAAATGTTCTATAGGAGCTTGTTGTCGGAAATTCCGACCGTGGGCAGGCTCCATTGGACATTTTCCATCAGAATTTTCGTTACACAAAATTTGAGAGCTGGTTCTCAAATTTTCCGACAACAAAATCTGCTGTCGGAAAATCTGATCGTGTGTACACAATTCCGACGCACAAAGTTCCACGCATGCTCGGAATCAAGCAGAAGAACCACACTGGCTATTGAACTTCATTTTTCTCGGCTCGTCGTACGTGTTGTACGTCACCGTGCTCTTGATGTTCGGAATTTCCTACAAGATTTATGTGACCGCGTGTATGCAAGACAAGTTTGAGCCAACATCTGTCGGAAAAAAAACATGGATTTTATTGTCAGAAAATCCTATCGTGTGTACAGGGCATTAGACTGGGAGGGAATATTGGCATTGATGAACACAGAACAGAAATGGGAATTCTTCAAAAAGACTGTATGCAAACTCACTGCAAAGTATATTCCCATGGACAATACATTTAAAAGGATAAAAATAAAACCTATGTGGCTCATGGCCAAAGTTAAAAAAGCTATAAATAATAAGAGAAGGGCTTTTAAAAAATTAAATGTTACAAAGAATATAACAAAATATATAAAAAGGAAATCAAGGACACAAAAATTCAAAACGAACGACAGATCGCAAAAGATAGTAGGACAAACCCCAAAAATTTCTTCAACTATATTAATAGTAAAAAGGTCAGGTCTGAGCATGTAGGCCCTTTACAAAATAATATGGAGTGGGTGACTGGGGACAAAGAGAAGGCAAATGTAATAAATACTTTCTTCTGCTCTGTGTATACAAAGGAGCATAGGGAAGTTCAAATCTATAATAGGGATGGTATTGACACAGCCCCAAATGATCCACAATGGCTCAAAAGTGATATGGTCCAGAAATATTTAGACAGAATCAAGGTGGATAAAGCACCAGGACCAGATGGCAATCATCCACAGATCCTATAAGAATTGAGCTCTGTCATTTCAAAGCATTGTTTTTAATTTTTATGGACTCGTTAATGACTGGAATAGTACCATTGGATTGGCATAGGGCCAATGTGGTGCCTATATATAAAAATGGATTAAAGTCTGTACCAAATAACTATAGACCTGTTAGTTTAACTTCTATAGTCTGAAAGATACAAGAGAGTTTAATAAAAGACCACATAGACAAGTTCTTGCTGGAAAAAAAAAATTTAAGCAAAAGACAGAATGGATACATGAAAGACAGAAGTTGTTAAACAAACGTGATTTCTTTTTATGAGGAGGTAATTAAAACCATGAACAGAGGGGTGGCTGCGGACGTAGTATACTTGGATTTTGCAAAAGCATTTGACACAGTTCCCCACACGCGGCTAATGTGTAAGGTTAAGTCTACAGGCTTGGAAAGATCAGTTTGTAAATTAATAGAAAACTGGCTAAAAGACAGAATTCAGAGAGTAGTGGTTAATGATTCCTACTCTGAGTGGTCTGAGGTTATCAGTGGTGTACCCCAAGGTTCAGTGTTTGGACCCTTACTTTTTAATATCTTTATAAATGATTTAGGATCTGGGATTAAAAGTACCATTTCAGTCTTTGCAGATGACACCACGCTATGCAGTGGAATAACATCCTTACAGGATGTGTCAGGGAAATGTCCAAAGAACTAGCAATCTTACCAAGACCCATCATGGCCGGATCAGGCGTGCTCCCATGTCTATATAGCGTATGCAGATGCGCAGCTGCGCGAATGGGCATATGCATATGCACGAGGGCGTTAACGGGCGTATACAGCTACGCAATGGTGCCTCTTGGCCTATATAAACCTGCTGCTGGGACCTGTGCATTACTGGATTATCGTCAGCTCCCCTGTGTTCCTGTGCTCCTGTGTTTCCTGATCTTTGACCTCCCGTTATCGACCCAGCTTGCTTAACCTGTTATCCTGGAAGAAATTAGAGTAGAAACATGGACTTTATAGGCTCATGTGTATATTAGGTAATACACGTTAAAACCACGCATCCAAACAACCAACCGAAGTTGGTTTGATGTGTGGAGAGGTTGAGTCGTGTTTGGAGGTTGCTCAGAAAATCACTCTACATGTTACGCGCATTGGTGCCCTTCTTCAGGAGCTTGCGTATCTAATAGACATGTAGTAAGATATTGTAAGAATACATCAAAATATCCAGAAAAAACATAATTGTATATAAATAAAAAGATGATAGTCACTCTGGTAAGGCCCGATAGTGCATGCAGCCCAGAACAGGTAGCCAAAGAGGGGACAAGAAACTGAATGGTGAAATTTTTAACCCTAAATTTACCACAACGTGTGCTACACAGGATTTGATTTACCTTATGGTCTGTAGATGCGGGGCCTTCTATGTAGGGAAGACGGCCAGATAGTTGAGACAGAGGAGAAATGACCATGTGTACTACTAGGGTACTGGCAAAATGCTCACCCCAGTTAGTCGGCATTTGGACTTTTACCACAGGTTCGACACATCCCTTGTCTTGTTCTTTGTTCTGTCCCCAAAAATCCAAGAGGGAGAGAGTGGGACAAACTCATTTTGCA